>NC_053026.1:515953705-516156369 GCF_003073215.2 Triticum urartu
CACCGGGGGTGATTCCTCATGGTTTTTTCCCTTGATGTTTGGACACGCGGATACTTGGACTTTACAACTGTTACTTGGTAAGGTGGGTCGACCTTGAGGGGTACCCGCGAGTGATGTGGGGACGGGTTGACCTGGAGGGTACCCGAGAGTTGAACACGAGGCATGGCCGGGCATTCTTAGCCCTTGCCGCAAGTACTCGAGACAGGGCGACGGGGTCACATCTTTCGTGAGTCTCTGCTCGTGACCGCACTACCAACACATTAACGGTTTGGATATTTAATCCGAGGGGCCTCTGGCCTGATAGCACTAACCATCACGTGGGGATAGTATGGGCGTTCTGCGTCGTATGCATCAGCCGAAGCTTAATAGACGTCAGCGACTGAGCGGTGCGCGCCGGGTTGGACTGGTAAGCACCTGCCTTTTTGAAGGAGGTAGCTAGGTCTGCTCACCGGCCGCGTTCGCAACGTGCATGAGTTCCCGGGGCGATGGCCCATGACCCCTGGGGGCATAGGTTTAGTCCGGCGTGCTTGACCTCTCTATTAAGCCTAGGTCGGGTTGCGGCGTATTGTTTGGCCAAGGCCGGGCATGACCCAGGAAAGTGTGTCCGGCCAGAGTTAATCGAGCATGGTGGGTAAGTTGGTGCACCCCTGCAGGGAAGAAAACATCTATCGATAGCCTGTCCTACGGTAACGGACACTTGGAGTTGTATCCTGATCGATACAACTAGAACTGGATACTTGAGATGAGAGCTTGATACAAGAAATGGATAGTATGGCTCTGGGATTGCTTTCTCGCAGGGAGTCGAGAAAGGATCTCTGGCCAAGGTTGATAACACTACTACTACTTTACATTATGTTTATCCGTACTCTTCTATATGCTGCAAGATGCTTGAAGATGCTTGAAGATGCTAGTCTTCGATAGGCTACGGTTTCCCCTTCTCTTCTGGCATTCTGCAGTTTAGTCCACAGATACAACCCATTCGTTTGATACAGACGCATACTTAGTTTAGATCTGATGTAAGTCTTGCGAGTACTTTGGATGAGTACTCACGGTTGCTTTGCTACGTCTTTTTCCCCCATACTCGTTTGTTGCGACCAGATGACGGATCCCTGGAGCCAGACGACACCACTGATGATTACTACTACCCTGAGGGTGCCTACTACTACATGATGGCCGCTGACGACCTGGAGTAGTTAGGAGGCTCCCAGGCAGGAGGCCTTGCCTTCTCGACCGTTGTTGCTTTTGTGCTAGCCTTCTTAAGGCAGACTTGTTTAACTTATGTCTGTACTCAGATATTGTTGCTTCCGCTGACTCTTGTGTTTTCGAGCCCTCAAGGCCCCTGGCTTATAATATAAAGCCTGTATTATTTTTTAATTTGTGTCTAGAGTTGTGTTGTGATATCTTCCCATGAGTCCTTGATCTTGATCGTACACAGTTGCGTGTATGATTAGTGTACGATTGAATCGGGGGCGTCACAAGTTGGTATCAGAGCCGACTGCCTGTAGGACCCCCCTTTCCAACTCCTTGGACGAAGTTGAGTCTAGAAACCGAAAACTGTTTTACTAACTTGGCTATGTGGCTTACGGTCCCACGTCGCCATTGGGTGGTATTAGGATCTTTTATTCCT
This sequence comes from Triticum urartu, assembly GCF_003073215.2. Taxonomy (NCBI): domain Eukaryota; kingdom Viridiplantae; phylum Streptophyta; class Magnoliopsida; order Poales; family Poaceae; genus Triticum; species Triticum urartu. The sequence goes on from NC_053026.1 coordinate 515,955,333, forward strand.
CATCTATACTCTAGGACTCTGATATCTCGTCTATTCGGGTTAAACATTTTACTAACTCTGAGATTAGGTTCTCGTACCCACTTCCTCGCAGAGAGACCATCACTCCAGATGATTGCTTGGTGCATCGAAGGATTTCGAAGATACCCTCTGATGTTCTCTCGAGACTTTGTGCCATCTCTATTGCAATTCCCTTCCAAGGGTAAAACCCTATGGATTACCACGTACACTTGCCATTCATACAATCATTCCCCGTTGATCTTGTATTACAAGATACCCAGAATTTCTCTCTTTTGTTCCGAGAATCCTTTGTGCCTACTGCCTTGCAGTTCTTTGACACCTGAATACCCCTACGGATAATTTCTCGTATTTATCGAGTATCCGCTCATTCCCAGATGATTCATGTATTTCACAAAAGTCTTCGAAATACCATTCGGTCTTCCAAAAATCCTGAGCAGCCTAGTGCTCTTGAAATTCTTGCTTGCCTGCGTTATGGTTAATGCCATAGATCCCGTAATCTTACTGGCACCCCTTGTCATTTTCATTTTGAATTTGTTGATTCAATATGTTGCGAATGCTCGCAATCCTCAATCAGATCCTAGAATTCATCCTTCCAGCTCTGATAACCCACAAGTATAGGGGATCGCAATAGCTTTCGATAAGTAAGAGTGTCGAACCCAATGAGGAGCTAAAGGTAGAGCAAATATTCCCTCAAGTTCTATCGACCACCGATACAACTCTACGCACGCTTGACGTTCGCTTTACCTAGAACAAGTATGAAACTAGAAGTACTTTGTAGGTGTTTTTGGATAGGTTTGCAAGATAATAAATATTACGTAAATAAAAAGTAGGGGCTGTTTAGGTAAAGACACAACTAAGTTAGTTTTAGTAAAGAGCTTTTTGTTACGAGAAAGGTATTTGTCCCTACGCAATCGATAACTAGACCGGTAATCACTATTGCAATTTTATATGAGGGAGAGGCATAAGCTAACATACTTTCTCTACTTGGATCATATGCACTTATGATTGGAACACTACCAAGCATCCACAACTACTAAAGATCATTAAGGTAAAACCCAACCATAGCATTAAAGCATCAAGTCCTCTTTATCGCATACGCAACAACCCCCTTACTCGGGTTTGTGTTTCAGTCATTCACGCAACCCACTATAAGCGAATCATGAACGTATTGCAACACCCTACAGCGGGGATCCGTCACGCTTGCGCGACACGGAGAGCACTATAGGACAACACCAATAATAAAACATGCAACTCAAACCAATCACGATCATCAAATAACCCATAGGACAAAACGGATCTACTCAAACATCATAGGATAGCCATACATCATTGGGAAATAATATATAGCGTTGAGCACCATATTTAAGTAGATATTACAGCGGGTAAGAGAGGGGCTACACTGCTGCATAGAGGGGGGAGAGTTGGTGATGATGGCTGTGAAGTTGTTGGTGAAGATTGCGGTGATGATGATGGCCCCCGGTGGCACTCCGGCACCCCCGTAAGCGAGGAGGAGAGAGCCCCCTCCTTCTTCTTCTTCCTCGACCTCCTCCCTCGATGGGAGAATTATTTCCCCTCTGTTCCATGGCCTCCATGGCGTGGTAGTGGCGAGAGCCCCTCCAAGATTGGATTTGTCTCTCTGTCTCTCTCTGTTTCTGCGTTCTCAGATTCTGCCCTTTCACCGTTTCTTATATTCCCAGAGAACCGTAACTCCGATTGGGCTGAAATTTTAACACGATCTCTATCGGGATATTAGCTTTCTTGCGGCGAAAGAAGGGCATCAACCGCCTTACGGGGTGGCCACGAGGGTCAGGGTCGCGCCCCTCTGCCTCGTGCCTCCCTCGGGCACCGTCTCGCGTGGATCTTGCTTCCCAAAAATCATATATATTCCAAAAAAAATCTCCATCAGTTTTTATCCCGTTTGGACTCCGTTTGATATGGATATTCTGAGAAACAAAAAACATGCAACAAACAGGAACTGGCACTAGGCACTGGATCAATATGTTAGTCCCAAAAATAGTATAAAAAGTTGCCAAAAGTATATGAAAGTTGTAGAATATTGGCATGGAACAATAAAAAATTATAGATACGACGGAGATGTATTAGCATCCCCAAGCTTAATTCCTGCTCGTCCTCGAGTAGGTAAATGATAAAAAAGATAATTTTTGATGTGGAATGCTACCTAGCATAATCTTGATCACATATCTAATCATGGCATGAATATTAAGACACGAGTGATTCAAAGCAATAGTCTATCATTTGACATAAAAACAATAATACTTCAAGCCTACTAATAAAGCAATCATGTCTTTTCAAAATAACATGGCCAAAGAAAGTTATCACTACATAATCATATAGTCTGGCTATGCTCCATCTTCACCACACAAAATATTCACATCATGCACAACCCCGATGAGAAGCCAAGCAATTGTTTCATACTTTTGACGTTCTCAAAACTTTTCAACTTTCATGCAATACATGAGCGTGAGCCATGGACATAGCACTATAGGTGGGGATAGAATGGTGGTTGTGGATAAGACAAAAAGGAGAAGATAGTCTCACATCAACTAGGCATATCAACGGGATATGGAGATGCCAATCAACAGATATCAATGTGAGTGAGTAGGGATTGCCATGCAACGGATGCACTAGCTAGAGCTATAAGTGTATGAAAGCTCCTACTGAAACTAAGTGGGTGTGCATCCAACTTGCTTGCTCATGAAGACCTCGGGCATTTGAGGAAGCCCATCATCGGAATATACAAGCCAAGTTCTATAATGAAAATTCCCACTAGTATAGGAAAGTGATAACTCAAGAGACTATCTATATGAAGAACATGGTGCTACTCTGAAGCACAAGTGTGGTAAAAGGATAGTAACATTGCCCCTTCTCTCTTTTTGGGCCTTCTCTTTTTTTGTCCTTTCTCTTTTTATTTTTATTTTTTTCGTCTGGAGTCTCATCTCGACTTGTGGGGGAATCATAGTCTCCATCATCCTTTCCTCACTGGGGCAATGCTCTAATAATGATGATCATCACACTTTTATTTACTTACAACTCAATGTCTAGAACAAAGTATGACTCTATATGGATGCCTCCGGCGGTGTACCGGGATGTGCAATGATATAGCATAGCAAAGATATCAAAAAACGGACAAGCCATAAAAATATCATGCTAGCTATCTTATGATCATGCAAAGCAATATGACAATGAATGCTCAAGTCATGTATATGATGATGATGGAAGTTGCATGACAATATATCTCAGAATGGCTATGGAAATGCCATGATAGGTAGGTATGGTGGCTGTTTTGAGGAAGGTATATGGTGGGTTTATGGTATCGGCGGATGTTGCGCGGTACTAGAGAGGCTAGCAATGGTGGAAGGGTGAGAGTGCGTATAATCCATGGACTCAACATTAGTCATAAAGAACTCACATACTTATTGCAAAAGTCTATTAGCTATCGAAACAAAGTACTATGTGCATGCTCCTAGGGGTATAGATTGGTAGGAAAAGACCATCGCTCGTCCCCGACCGCCACTCATAAGGAAGACAATCAATAAATAAATCATGCTCCGACTTCATCACATAATGGTTCACCATACGTGCATGCTACGGGAATCACAAACCTCAACACAAGTATTTCTACAATCCACAACTACCACTAGCATGACTCTAATATCACTATCTTTATATCGCAAAACTATTGCAAGGAATCAAACATATCATATTCAGTGATCTACAAGTTTTATGTAGGATTTTATGACTAACCATGTGAATGACCAGTTCCTGTCATCTCGTTAAATAGATATAAGCGAAGCAAGAGAGTTTAATTCTTTCTACAAAAGATATGCCCACGCTCTAACAAATATAAGTGAAGCAAAAGATCATTCTACAAATGGCGGTTTTCTATGTAAAGAGAAACAGGCAATCCAAACTTCAAATGATATAAGTGAAGCACATGAAGCATTCTATAAAGCCATACTCAAAAGATACAAGTGAAGTGCAATGAGCATTCTATAAATCAACCAAGGACTATCTCGTACTAGCATGGTGCATAAAATAAAAATGAAAACTAAATGCAAAAGACGCTCCAAGATTGCACATATCGCATGAACGAAACGAATCCGAAAACATACCGATACTTGTTGAAGAAAGAGGGGATGCCTTCCGGGGCATCCCCAAGCTTAGATGCTTGAGTCTCCTTGAATATTTACTTGGGGTGCCTCGGGCATCCCCAAGCTTGAGCTCTTGCCTCTCTTCCTTCTTCTCACATCGAGACCTTCTCGATCATCGAACACTTCATCCACACAAAACTTCAACAGAAAACTCGATAAGATCCGTTAGTATAATAAAGCAAATCACTACTCTAAGTACTGTTGGAAACCAATTCATATTTTGTTTTTGCATTTTGTCTACTGTAATATAACTTTTTCATTGCTTAATGCACTAATATAATTCGATAGTTTCATCAAAACAAGCAAACTATGCATCCAAAACAGAATCTGTCTGAAACAGAATAGTCTGTAATAATCTGAGCATTCACCATACTTATGATACTTGAACAATTCTGCCAAAATTAGGAAAAATAAAAAATTGTATGTAAAGACAGTGCAAAAAGAATCAGAACCATTTGACGTTCTATTAAAAAATGTAAAATCGCACACTACAGCCAAAGTTTCTGTTCTGCACCGCACAAACCAACAAGCAATGTAAACATCCTAAAGGCAAATATTGGCACATTATTTTTATAATACAATGGAATTGTACAAGGGGATAATTATTTTTTTGAAAAGTTTCTGTAATCAAGATTCACAAACTTTCCATGAGCATGAACAAAGTTCAAGGAGCTCCCCCACTTCAACAATGCTTGTCTCTCTTACTTTCACTTTCCTTTTTGAAAAGTTTTGGGTTCCCCTCTTTATTTTTTTGTTTTTAAACTATATAAAAGCACTCAACAGAAATAAATGACTCTCTAAAACTTCTGGGTTGTCTCCCTGGCAGCGCTTTCTTTAAAGCCATTAAGCTAGGCATAAGGTGCTCAAGTAGTGAATCTACCCGGATCCCAAGGTATATCAAAGCCAATTTTAATTAGCAATGATTTGTAATTTAGTAGTGAGCACAAAGTAACATATATCAAGCAATGACGAAGTCTAACTCTCTTCCTATTCATCGGCATGTCATAAAAGAACAATTCATGCACACAGAGTAAAGGCTAATGCATAGTATAAACAGTTTCTTGCAATTTTATCGTATTGGAAACATAGAGAGGTGGAGATATAGTTCCTCTCTCATAATAATTGCAAGTAGGAGCATCAAGCACATGCATATTATACTCATCAAAATCATCATGTGTAGTAGTAAAAGGCACCCCATCAATATAATCCTTAATAAGCACAAACTTCTCCGATATAGTGTAATTTGGAGAATTCAAAAAGATAATAGGATTATCATGTGTGGGTGCAATAGCAACAATTTCATGTTTAACATAAGGAACTATAGCAAGTTCATCTCCATAAGCATAATTCATGTTGGCATCTTGGCCACAAGCATAGCAAGCATCATCAAAAAGGGATATTTCAAAAGAATCAACGTGATCATAGAAATTATCATAGCATTCATCCTTCGGTAAGCATGAAGGGAAATTAAGCAATGTATGAGTTGAAGAGTTACTCTCATTAGAAGGTGGGCACATGTAGCTAATCCTCTCTTCCTCCTTTTGTTCTTCGCTCTCCTCCTCATCTTTTTCATCAAATGAGCTCATAGTTTCATCAATTTCTTCTTCCATAGACTCCTACAAAATATTAGTCTCTTCTTGGACAATGGAGTAGTCCTCAATATATGGTTCAACATAGGCATTAGAAGCATAATTATCATAGCAATATTTAAGTATGGCAAAATTTTCATATTTGTAAAGAGTAGCATCATACTTTTCAATCAAAGAAGCAATTCATAAGCACCCTTAAAAGCAACAAATTCTTCAATTTGTTGAACATCATAGTAATTATAAACACCCTTAGCATATGAAGATACGATTCCATTATCACTAAAATCACATTGATAGGGAAGGTGTTTCTTAGGGTTTTCAGAACAACAAGTAAAATCATATATTTCACATAAATTCCAAGCATAGCATTGCAAACGATGAATTTGACCTAGTAAAAGTTTCCCTTTTTATACGGTGTCGCACATAACAAGCATGCTCATCTAAAGATTTGCCCTCAACTAAGCTAGTTGGGGTTTCAGCACGAGCACATAGGGATCAAAGATGATCCAAGTAATAAGCTTCAGGAGTGTGATAGATTTTGAGTGGTTCTTCAACCATTGGTTCAGTAGGTACAACTATTTTTTTGGTATTTTGTGTTTCCTAACCATAACTAAAGATAGAAAACAACTAAGAACAACAAATAAAAATTACTTAGTGATAAAGCAAACAAGCACACACGAGAGTATTCACCCCACACTATGACTCCCCGTCAACGGCGCCAGAAAAAGGTCTTGATAACCCACAAGTATAGGGGATCGCAACAGTTTTCGATAAGTAAGAGTGTCGAACCCAATGATGAGCTAAAGGTAGAACAACTATTCCCTCAAGTTCTATCGACCACCGATACAACTCTACGCACGCTTGACGTTCGCTTTACCTAGAACAAGTATGAAACTAGAAGTACTTTGTAGGTGTTTTTGGATAGGTTTGCAAGATAATAAAGATTACGTAAATAAAAATTAGGGGCTGTTTAGGTAAAGACACAACTAAGTTAGTTTTAGTAAAGAGCTTTTTGTTATGAGAAAGTTATTTGTCCCTAGGCAATTGATAACTAGACCGGTAATCATTATTGCAATTTTATATGAGGGAGAGGCATAAGCTAACATACTTTCTCTACTTGGATCATATGCACTTATGCTTGGAACTCTAGCAAGCATCCGCAACTACTAAAGATCATTAAGGTAAAAACCAACCATAGCATTAAAGCATCAAGTCCTCTTTATCCCATACACAACAACCCCCTTACTCAGGTTTGTGTTTCAGTCACTCATGCAACCCACTATAAGCGAATCATGAACATATTGCAACACCCTACAGCGGGGATCCCTCACGCTTGCGTGACACGGAGAGCACCATAGGACAGCACTGATAACCCACAAGTATAGGGGATCACAACAGTTTTCGATAAGTAAGAGTATCGAACCCAACTAAGAGCTAAAGGCAGAACAAATATTCCCTCAAGTTCTATCGACCACCGATACAACTCTACGCATGCTTGATGTTCACTTTACCTAGAACAAGTATGAAACTAGAAGTACTTTGTAGGTGTTGTTGGATAGGTTTGCAAGATAATAAAGAGCAAGTAAATAAAAGGTAGGGGCTATTTAGATTAAGTAACAATAAAGTAAATATAGCGAGTGTGGAAAAGTGGTGGTAGGAGTTGCGAAATTGCCCCTAAGCAATTGACTACTTTACTAGACCGATAGCAAGTATTATGTGGGAGAGGCCACTGCTAACATGTCATCCCTGACTTGGAATTCTATGCACTTATGATTGGAACTATTAGCAAGCATCTGCAACTACTAACGTTCATTAAGGTAAAACCCAAACATAGCATTAAGATATATTGGCCCCCCTTCAATCCCGTATGCATCAATTTCTATGCTAGGTTGAAGCTTCTATCAGTCTTGCCCTCCAATACATAGTCCTATCAACATACAACTAACCCTATGGTGTGATCCACGCGCGCTCTCATATGATGGGCACCAAAGGACAGCAACATAACCACAAGCAAATTAAATCAATCATAGCAATTCATCAACCACCAATAGGAGATCCGTAACTCTGATTGGACCGAAACCTTCACCATGAGTTTTTACCAAAAAATAGCTTTCTTGCGGCCGAAGAAGGGCATCAACCGCCTTACGGGTGGCCCACGAGGGTCAGGGGCGTGCCCCCTGCCTCGTGGCCACCTCGGGCACCGTCTCGCATGGATTTTTCTTCCGGAATTTTCCAAATATTCCAAAAATAAGCTCCATCCATTTTTATCCCGTTTGGATTCCGTTTGATATGGATATTCTGCGAAACATAAAACATGCAACAAACAGGAACTGGCACTCACTACAAAAAAGACACATCCGTGACATTTTGGGCCGAACGATTTTTTTTCTATCATACATATGACACTTCTATGACGATAATTGTGAGAAAACCCGGTATCATCATAGATGTGGTGGGATCCTACTTCTATGGCAAAAAATCATGATAGAAAATGGGCTTTTCGTCCTCGGCGGGCCGGAGACGCAGCTGCATGACATTCTTTGGGCCGTCCATGATGGAAAAAACCATGGTAGAAGCGTGGGCGAGGAAAATTTCGGGGAGTTCCCGGTAACGGTGGGAGGTCGGGGGCCGAGCGATGCGCATTTCTCTCATACACGTACGCGCGTGTGTGCGAGGTGTTGGCTCTAACTGAACCCGAGCGAGGCATTGGGCTCTAACTGAACCCGAGCGATTGCACTTCAGGCTACGCATTACTGAACCCGAGCGATCGATTGATGGCTATTAACTGAACCCGATCGAGCGATTCCTTCGCTACTGCTGCTAACTGAAGCTGATCGATTGGATGAACAGTGAGCGTTGCTCGAGGGGGGGGTGGATGAACAGTGAGCGCTGGCGTTGCCTCTGGATGAACAGGACCCCGTGGTGTGGTGGAGGGCTGGATGAACAATAGATGGTGGAGGGGTGCCCGTGGAGGGGTGGTTGAACAGGACCCCGTGGTGTGGAGGGCTGGATGAACAGTAGACGATGGAGGGGTGCCCGTGGAGGGGTGGTTGAACAGTAGCCGGTGGAGTAGCACGCGGTGGAGGCTGGATGAACAGGAGCCCATGGAGGCTGCAGGAGGTCGACGGTAGCCCATTGAGGCTAGAGGAGGTCGACGGTGGAGATGAACAGTATCCCGTGGAGTCCCGTTTTGTGGTACGCCACACCCCTCCCGATGAACAGGACCCCTGTTTCGACCGTGGGAGGTCCGTTTCGTCCGTTTTGCGGTACGCCACACCCCTCCCGATCAACAGGACCCTCATTTCGAACGTAGGAGGTCTGTTTCGTCCGTTTTGCGGTATGCCACACCCCTCCCGATCAACAGGACCCCCGTTTCGACCGTAGGAGGTCCGTTTCCTCCGTTTTGCGGTACGCCAGAACCCTCCCGATCAACAGGACCCCATTCCAAACGTAGGAGGTCTGTTTCCTCCGTTGTGAGGTACGCCAGGCCTCGTTTCCATCGTCTGCTCCGTCCAAGCCCTCCCGATGAACACGACCACGCATTCTGTTCCGACCCAGCCGGTTGGCTCCCACGCGTTTCGTTGCCTCCCGATGAACACGACGCATTCCGTTGCCTCCCCATGAATACGACGCATTCCGTTGCCTCCCCATGAACACGATGACAACGTTGTTTCTCCGTTCCGACCCAGCCATGTACACGAGCCCTGGCCGTACGTATGCGCGAGTAGGCATTCGAGACCCCGCCCGTATGTACACATACGTGGCCGTATTTTCTTTCTTGCACCCTCGCCGCTGTACGTACATGTACATGCTACGTGCGCGCCTCTACTATGACACGTACGCGCCTCTACTACGACACGTGCGCGCCTCTACATCCACCAGTATATATGTACGTACACGTTCGCGGCCAGAATGACAACGCTACGTACGCTTCGACCAAGTGGGTCCCGACTGTCAGGAACTTCCTGCGTGCGAAGATGTAGCTGGTGGGTCCCGACTGTCAGGAACTTCCTGCGTGCGAAGATGTCACTGGTGGGTCCCAGCAGTCAGGGGGCGAATCGTTTTTTTTTGCCCGGACGCACTTCCTTGCGTGCGAAGGTGTAGCTGGTGGGTCCCAACAGTCTGGGGGGAAACATTTTTTCGCGAAATATGGTGGCCCGTCCGGTGGGTCCCCGCTGTCAGGTGGAGGAATAATTATTTTGCACGTAATAAGGAGGCACTTCCTTGCTACGGCCGTGGACCTAGCTGTCAGCGTCACCACGCACAGTACTCATCCGATGTAAGTCGGTCGTTGACCACATTGACCATGCCACGCCGAGAGCACCACGGCGGTGGACGACGGCGAGGCCTAGGAAGGGGATGACACAGAGGCAGGAAAGACTCGGCAGTTGTTTCCCATGCGGAGGGGAGTACGACTGTACGAGGGTTTACTGGTTCATCTCCCATCGCCGGAGAATAACAGCAGGTGTGGGTGAGTAGAGGGATGGCTAGGCAGTGATGGGAGTACGGTGGGGCGGTGAGGCCTGCGCGGCAGCACAGCCGGCCGCGGGGAGGAGGGAGCAGGCAGTCCCGGCGGCGCTTGTTTGAGCGGCTGGAGCAGGAAGAGCAGAGATTGAAGAAGCACGACGGCCGTTGGATGGACATCCAACAGTCAGTGCTTGTGCGTCAACCTTTTTTTTAGGAAAGCCTCAAATCTGTCGAAAACAGCATACAACCCATCTGCCATTATTTCTAATAATTTACAGCCCATTTGCTAATTCTTAAGGTTTTTTTTCTGGAGCCCATATTTTTTTTGTTAGTATTACAGCCCATATTGTGGCCACGGTTAAAAAATTATATGAAATTTTGCATATTTCGGTGCGGTCCGAACTGTTTTTAATCCCGAAATTTCGACCCACATTCAAACTGATTTTAAAAATAAATGTATATCAATATAAAATCCAACAAATTCTCCATGCATAAAAATTAATGTAATTTAAAATCCTGAAATGGAAAAAAAGATATTTGAAACTAATTGCCAGTTTGATGTGTTTTAAAAATGTACATCCCATTTCTCAGTATCGGTGGGCCATTTTCTCGGCCAGCCGAATGAAAGCTCTCCTCGTCTTGGAAGATTTGCAGCCCAACAGGACTGACAAAGCGACTTACTTGGCAAATCACAAAAAACTGGGCTGGGGCCGTGGACCCAGCTGTCAGCCTCTCCACGTACAGTACTCTTCCGATCGAAGTCGTTCCTTGACCATGTTGACCACGCCGTGCGGAGAGCACCACGGCGGTGGACGACGGCGAGGCCTAGGAAGGGGACGACGCAGGGCCGGGGAAGACGCGGCAGTGGAAGCCCGTGCGGAGAGGAGTACGAGGGTTCACTGGTTCGACTGCGGTGTGAGGCTGCCATCGCCGCAGGGCCTGGCCAGCGGTCGGAATAGTAGGGGCCGGTGAGGCCTCTGCGGCAGCACAATCCGGCCATGGGAGGCAAGAGCATGCGGCACGACCGGCGCTGCTTTGGGCGGCTGGAGCAAGAAGACTAGAGGTTGAAGAAGCACTACAACCGTTGGATGGACATCGTACGGTCACTGGAGCTAGAATCGTTCATATTGACTAAGTTGAAAAAGCCCTTCGTCCCCGTCAACTTGGTAGGCCCACAAGTCAGCCTCCCACCAAGGTGGGTCCCAGATAGCCGTGGGAGTATTCATTTTTTTTGTGTGTAATAAGGAGGCACTTTCGATGGGTCCGAGCTGACAGCGGGGGGAACGTTTTTTTGCGAAATACGGTTTTCCGTCCGGTGGGTCCCAGCAGTCAGGGGGGAATGATTTTTTTCGCAAAATACTGGTGGCCCGTCCGGTGGGTCCCTGCTGTCAGGTGGAGGAATAATTATTTTCCGTGTAATAAGGAGGCACTTCCTTGCGGCTGCCGTGGACCCAGCTGTCAGCCTCTCCATGTACAGTACTCTTCCGATGGAAGTCGGTCATTGACCACATTGACCACGCCGCGCCGAGAGCACCACGGCAGTGGACGACGGCGAGGCCTAAGAAGGGGACGATGCGGAGCCGGGCAAGATGCGGAGTGGATGCCGACGCGGAGAGGAGTACGAGCGTTCACTGGTTCGGCTGCGGTGTGAGGTTGCTGTCGCCGCAGAATAACAGGGGGTGTGGGTGAGTGGAGGGATGGCCTGGCCAGTGGTGGGAGTAGTATGGGGGCGGTGAGGCCTCCGCGGTAGCACAGCCGGCCACGGGAGGCAGGAGCAGGCGGCACGACCGGCGCTGCTTTGGGCGGCTGGAGTAAGAAGACCAGAGGTTGAAGAAGCACTATGGTCGTTGGATGGACATATACGGTCACTGGAGTATTGACTAAGTTGACAAAGCCCTCCGTCCCCATCAACTTAGTAGGCCCACAAGTCAGCCCAATAATATTGTGGGTCCCAGCTAGCAGGGGGGTATTCATTTTTTTGGGCGTAATAAGGAGGCACTTCCTTGCGTGCGAAGATATAGCTGGAGGGTCCGACCTGTCAGTGGGGGGAACGTTTTTTTCACGAAATACAGAGGCCCTTCCTGTGGGTCCTAGCTGTCAGGTGGAGGAATCATTATTTTGCGCGTAATAAGGAGGCATTTCCTTGCGTGCGGCCGTGGACCCAGCTGTCAGCCTCTCCACGTACAGTTCACTTCCGATGGATGTCGTTCATTGACCACGTTGACCAGGCCGCGCCGAGAGCACCAGGGCAGTGGACTACGGCGAGGCCTAGGAGGGTGAGGGAGTCCTGGATTAGGGGGTGTCCGGATAGCCGGGCTATACCTTCGGCCGGACTCCTGGACTATGAAGATACAAGATTGAAGACTTCGTCCCGTGTCCGAAAGGGACTTTCCTTGGCGTGGAAGGCAAGCTTGGCGATACGGATATGTAGATCTCCTACCATTGTAACCGACTCTGTGTAACCCTAGCCCTCTCCGGTGTCTATATAAACCGGAGAGTTTTAGTCCATAGAACGAAAAAACAATCATACCATAGGCTAGCTTCTAGGGTTTAGCCTCCTTGATCTTGTGGTAGATCTACTCTTGTACTACCAATATCATCAATATTAATCAAGCAGGACGTAGGGTTTTACCTCCATCAAGAGGGCCCGAACCTGGGTAAAACATCGTGTCCCCTGCCTCCTGTTACCATCCGGCCTAGACGCACAGTTCGGGACCCCCTACCCGAGATCCGCCGGTTTTGACACCGACATTGGTGCTTTCATTGAGAGTTCCTCTGTGTCGTCACTTTTAGGCCCGATGGCTTCTCCGATCATCAACAGCGATGCGATCCAGGGTGAGACTTTTCTCCCCGGACAGATCTTCGTATTCGGCGGCTTTGCACTGCGGGCCAATTCGCTTGGTCATCTGGAGCAGATCGAAAGCTACGCCCCTGGCCATCAGGTCAGATTTGGAAGTTTGAACTACACAGCCGACATCCGCGGAGACTTGATCTTCGACGGATTCGAGCCACAGCCGAGCGCGCCACACTGTCACGATGGGCATGATTTAGCTCTGCCGCCAAACAGTGCCCTGGAGGCTGCACCTATGTCCGCTCCGACCCCTAGCTCGGAGCCGATCACACCAATCAAGGATGGGTGGTTAGACACCGCCTTGAGGGCTGCAATCTCTACGGCGATCGAGCCGAACACTAGCCCTATTCTCTGCGAAGCCCGTGACTCCAAGGAGCCAGACTCCACTCCAGACTCTGAGCCCTCCGCGCCCCGACCGATCGAACCCGATTGGGCGCCGATCATGGAGTTCACCGTCGCGGACATCTTTCAGCACTCGGCCTTCGGCGATATTCTGAATTCACTAAAGTCTCTCTCTTTATCAGGAGAGCCCTGTCCGGACTATGGTCAACAAGGTTGGGATGCGGATGATGAAGAAATTCAAAGCCCACCCACCACCCACTTCGTAGCCACTGTCGATAATTTAAACGACGTGCTCGACTTCGACTCCGAAGACATCGACGGTATGGACGACGATGTAGGAGATGAACATGAACCAACGCCTATAAGGCACTGGACAACCACCTCATCTCATGATGTATACATGGTGGACACACCCAAAGGAAGCGACGACGAGGAACACAGGGATGCAACGAGGGATCGTTCACTCGAAAAGCAATCAAAGCGGCGACGTAAGCGCCGCTCCAAGCCCCGCCTCGACAGAGACAACAGCCATACAAACCCAGCCATAGAGCTGGACGAGCCGGCGGAGGACGAACATGCCTTCGAGCAAGCGTCCGAACAGGGCAACTTGGATAAACAAACCGAACACCCCGTCCCCGGCGAAAACAACAGTCCGGACGGCCTTACGCCGGATAAACTCATGGAGCAGAATAACCTCCACAAAAGGCTCGTCGCCACTGCGCATAGCCTGAAAAAGCAGAAGCTGAAGCTGAAAACTGCGGAAGATGCACTCAGAATCAGATGGAGCAAAGTACGCAACACCGCAGACAAATATGCCGGCAGTCGCCGCACAAAAAGCTATCCAAAGTGAAAGCTACTGCCTGAATTTGACGAGGAGGCCTTAGAGCCCCCGCAGTCAAAAAATAGGAAAGCCATCCGGTCGGATGGACGACCGCATGGCCAGCATGGAGCGGCAAGCGGCGCCGCACACAAGCCGGCACACGATCCACCAAAGGATCCGCATCAAAAAGGCGGCCCAGCCAGATCTATATACGGGCCAAGAAAGCAAGCTCTAGTAAGCAATGCAACACAACAAATATCCGAACATCACGGCACACCCAAATACATGGGTGCCGCACACCCCCTATGTTTCACCGATGAGGTGCTGGACCATGAATTTCCAGCAGGATTCAAGCCCGTAAACATAGAGGCGTACGACGGAACAACAGACCCTGGGGTCTGGATCGAGGATTATATCCTCCACATACACATGGCCAGAGGAGATGACCTCCACGCCATAAAATACTTACCCCTCAAGCTTAAAGGGCCAGCCCGGCATTGGCTCAAAAGCCTTCCCGAAAACACCATTGGAAGTTGGGAAGAGCTTGAGGATGCTTTCCGGGTAAATTTTCAAGGGACCTATGTCCGCCCTCCGGATGCAGACGATCTCAGTCACATAACTCAACAGCCCGGAAATTCTGGAACAGATTTCTTACTAAAAAGAATCAGATAGTCGACTGTCCGGACGCCGAAGCCCTAGCAGCTTTTAAGCACAACGTTCGAGACGAATGGCTCGCCAGACACCTCGGCCAAGAAAAGCTAAGAACAATGGCCGCATTAACAAGCCTCATGACCCGCTTTTGTGCAGGAGAGGAGAGCTGGTTGGCAAGATGTAGCACCAGCGACCCAAGTACATCCGAAGTTAGGGATGGAAACGGAAAACCCTGATGCAGCAAGGACCAGCGCCGGAATAAGGGAAATAGCCCAAAGAGCACGGCGGTCAATGCTGGATTCAAAAGCTCACGGCAGAATCAGAGAAAGCCGCCCCTGAAGGATAACAGGGACGAGGTATCCAACTTACACAAAATCTTGGACAAGATATGTCAAATACACAGTACTCCCGGAAAGCCTGTGAACCATACCCACAGAGATTGTTGGGTTTTCAAGCAAGCCGGCAAACTCAATGCCGAACACAAGGGGCTCGACACACCAAGTGAGGACGACGACGAACTCCACAAGCAGAGCACTAGAAAACAACAGGATTTCCCACAAGAAGTCAAAACAGTACACTTACTTCACGTGACGAACAAAACGACGCCACCAGAGATACGCGCCATACGGCCTATCCCAAAGGAGTCTCGCCAATGGTTGTTAAAACCGATCACCTTCGACCATCAGGATTACTCTAGAAGTATCCGGAACGCAGGCTGGACTGCCTTGGTATTAGATCCAATAATCGGCGGACTCCATTTTACAAATGTCCTGATGGACGGCGACAGTGGTCTAAACCTGTTATACCAGGACACAATCCGCAACATGGGGATAGACCCAACAAAAATTTGCCATAGCAAAACCTCCTTTAAAGGGGTAACACCAGGCCCGGATGCCCGTTGCATGGGTTCTCTCCGGCTAGAAGTTATGTTCGGCTCCCCCGATAACTTCCGTCGCGAACAGCTAACTTTCCACATCACCCCATTCTCAAGTAGCTATCAAGCACTACTGGGACGTGAAGCTTTCGCCCGCTTTAACGCAATACCGCATTATGCATCTCTTACGCTTAAGATGCCCGGTCCACGAGGCATCATCTCATTAAAGGGAAAACATTGAGTGTTCCTCCCGCGCGAAAAACAGTGCGGCTGCCTTGACAACCCCACAATAAAGCGGCTTCACCAGCCAAAGCATCTAAACAGGTCGTCAAGACCATGGACACGGCTAGACGAGTCCGGCATAAACATACAATTGATAAAGGCTTAATAGCCATATACCCCTGTACTAGGGGCTCCGCGCATATAAAACAAGAGACAATAAAGCTCAATTTTACCCATTTCGATTTATACTTTGTTTATTTAGTATAACTCATGTTTGGCACGATCTTTCTTTAACTAAGTTCCTCTCTTTTAAAGATGAACACCGTGCTACGCCCGTCCAGGATACGGCACAACGGAGACATAGGCGCAGACGTGCAGCAGGGACCCATTCCAAGGATTCTTTTCAGATTAAGACCCTGCATAAACCTTTTTTACTGTCTCTTGTTGATACACATCCCCTGGTTTCTTGGTATAACCAAGGAGGAGGCTGGCGTTCTGGCATGTGGCCACGTCAGAGTTTTGCGCGTACCTGGACACTAGGGGCTTATTACTAAGGGCGTTATCCCGCCCGCCCTCATAAAGACCGAATACCTTAGGGAGTGTTCGGCGTCGCGAGTTTGGCCTTATATGCATCAGCTCCGAATCATGTCTTTGGTCAAATATTGGGTTTGCCCGGCTCCTGTGTTTTGCTGCCTTACTTTCCGCTCTATCGGCTAAGGCGGCACCAGGAGAACTACTGCGATTGTGCCTCGGTTCAGCCAGGCGAGCACCTCAGTAGAGAAAGCCGAAAACTGACTGTCATGATATAGCGTGAGACTGGTCAACCACTCGATGACTTACCGGAATCTTTAGGATTCCTCCGCATTAACGAAGGGCTGTTTCCCGGCCAGGCACATACGTGCCCCGAGTTCGGGCGAGCGCAGGCGCCACCAGGGGCTATATAAGTAGCCTCAATGTCAAACTCCTATGGCTAAGTGAAAGTGATAAAGCATCATAGTCCGATTGCCTAGTTCGCTGCGCTATCACCTCCTTTGTAGGACCAAGACGTTGGATCAAGTGTGAAAATGCGCCTTCTGCGAACACCCCCGCATTATGTGCGTGGGGGCTGAAGCTGATGACTGCCATCTATCAGATTATATATATGTATATGTTAAACGGCTGCACAGGAGGTATTATAATACTTGCAGGCACAAGTATAAAAAGCTTCTACAATTTATCAAAATATTGTTTTACATTAATACATGCTATTCGAATATAGTATCCTTCGAGCACTGCGTCTCTTTTAAACAAGCGCCTTGCAGAACTTCCTGAAAATAGCGCTCGGCAGGTACTCGGCTTCCATCCGAGTCTGGGGGTGCAACAGCGGTGGCTTCCATTTCCGCCCAGTATGTCTTGACACGGGCAAGAGCCATCCGCGCACCCTCTTCAGCTTCACGGCCATCTCGGCCATTTCCTTCTTGCTTCGGCAGTGAGCAGCATGTTCGGCTTTCAGCTCTTCAATTGCCTTTCCGGCAGCCGCATCACTTTTCCTGGCTTGCTCCTTGGCTCGGGCAAGTTCCGCCCGAAGATTCTCCATGGCAGCAGCACCATCTGCATCAAGCGCACACATTGTAAGATACTGGCATAAAGCTCCTCTTACCAGGCGTCGCCGAAGGAATTACATACCTTGTGCCTCGTCAAGCCGCTTGTTGACAAGCGCGATGTCGGCATCTGCCACGTCAAGTTGCCGCTTTAGCTCGGCAAATCCATCAGTCCGGCTGGCCACCGGACACTTCACCACCTGCGTACAAAGGCGGCATATTAGACCTGGGATTATGATCCTCTGTGCGCCGTCACTTTTGACAACACACAGAGTCTCTGGGGCTACTATCTACACAGGGCCCATCTTATTTATGCGCAACTGTCCAAAAAGGGTACATTATTTCGCGTACCTCAAAACCTGTGAGTAAACTCTTGACGGCCTCGTGCAATCCGCTCTCCGCGGATGAAATCCTCTCAATCACCATACCCATAAATGCATGGTGCTCCTCTGAGATAGATGCTCGCCCTAGCAGATCCTTCAGCTCCTCCGACCGCGCACCAGACGGCGCCGGACTCGTCCGATGGCCCTTTTTGAAGGCCGGACGCGGAGGGCTTTGGGGGGCCATATGACTACCTTCCGGCCCCGCCGGATTCGGAGAAACCCTCCGCGACGATACCTCAGGGTCGCCCGCCTCGCAAGGCGGTATGGCAGGGGGAGGCGTTCCGCTCTCCATTATCTCCAGAAGAAGATCCCCCGAAGACGAGCTCTGCTGAGAAGGGATAAGGTCCGAGCTACAAGGTAAATTTTTGATTACTTTTCTCAGATATAAAGCAGGGATTTCTCTCGTTTATTAAAAAGAAAACTCCTCTCTACTTACGACTCGGTGGAGGGCTGATCCCCTTGAGGGCATAATTCGGCTGAAGTATCCCCCAGCACAGGACCCTCTGGCGAAGATTTCTTCCCCGCTTTAAGGCCATGGTCTCCGGGTCTTCAGATGCGGTCCTCTTCTTCCCTTGAGGAGAGGAATTTTCGATTCCTCCCTTCCGGACAACCTCCTTTGAGGAGGCTGTAGCTTCCTTGTCCCCTCCCTCGCTTCCCTTTGAAGGCACAACCTCCAACATCCTGACTAGCACGGGACCCGCGCGTGGTCTCTGGGAGGGGGCCGGACACCTGATTAGCTTTGCTTTCGCTATCCACTCCTGTTTAAAGGACGACTCTTTTAGGGGCAATTTTATCATAAATATACGGATAGCGAGTTTGGGCACAAGGCTACTTACTTGAGTATCCGGACAATTGCAGCACAGACATGCGTCCTCCGTAGAATCCGGACACACTACTTGTGGTCCGAAGAACAATTTGTACATCTCCACGGGCGTCATGCCAAGAAAATGTTGGAGAACTCGAGGTCCCTCCGGGTTGAACTCCCATAGGCGGAGGGGGCGACGTTTGCAGGGCAGAACTCGGCGAAATAACATAACCTGTGTCACCACGACCAGACTAATGTCTCTTTCTAGGAGATCTCGAATGCGGCCCTGCAATAGGGGCACGTCCTTTGCCGGCCGCCAGTCCAGCCCCGTATTGACCCATGACACCAGTCATGGCGGGGGACCCGAGCGAAAGGCAGGTGGCGCCACCCACTTAGGGGCCCTGGGAGCAGTAATATAAAACCACTCTCGTTGCCATAAGTTGGACTCCTCTTGAAAAGAGCCCTCGGGCCATGGAGTACCAGCATTCTTGCTTATAAAAGCACCTCCGCACTCCGCGTGCCGTCCCTCGATCATCTTCAGCTCTACTTTGAAGGTCTTGAGCCATAGTCCAAAGTGAGGAGTGATACGGAGGAAGGCTTCACACATGATGATGAATGAGGAAATATGGAGGATGGACTCCGGGGCTAAGTCGTGAAATTCCAGCCCATAATAATACATGAGCCCCCTCACGAAGGGATCCGTCGGGAAGCCTAGCCCCCGAAGGAAGTGAGACATGACCACACTCTCACCGGGCTTGGGAGTGGGAATGACCTGCCCTTGAGCAGGCAGCCTATGCGAGATTTCGCCGGTCAAGAACCTAGCCTCTCTCAACTTCAGCACGTCCTCCTCCGTGATGGAGGAGGGCATCCATCGGCCTCGAAGGTCGGAACCGGACATTGTCAAAGGTCCGAAGCGCCTGAAATCTGGAGCCTTGGGTGTTGGAACTCGAGGCGAAGGGCGAACTCGTTTGAGATTGAAAGAAAGGAGTAAGGCCTTGGTCTCTTTATAAGAGGTTGAATACCAAGGGCCTTCCCCGTGACCGTTTGGGACTCGCCTTTGATCGAGAAAATATACCAACGGGTACGGTTGGGTTACCCACGCCCGTATTGATGAGAATCCCGGAATAAGGGGACACGATCTCTGCTTTAACAAGACGTGCCAAGGAAACCGCCTCGCTAAACGCACTGAGGTGGGACGGTAAAACGATTCGAATAAAGACTTGGCCGTGGTGTGATGTCACGCTACGGAATACATCAGCAGATTAGATTTGTGTAAATATTATTCTCTCTATGGCAATATGTGGAAACTTATTTTGCAGAGCCGGACACTACCTTTGTGTTCAAAATCTTCTATGAAGTACTTGGAGGAGGAACCCGCCTTGCAATGCCGAAGACAATTTGTGTGCCGGACTCGTCATCATTGAAGCCTGGTTCAGGGGCTACTGAGGGAGTCCTGGATTAGGGGGTGTCCGGATAGACGGAGTATACCTTCGGCTGGACTCCTGGACTATGAAGATACCAGATTGAAGACTTCGTCCCGTGTCCGGAAGGGACTTTCCTTGGCATGGAAGGCAAGCTTGGCGATACGGATATGTAGATTTCCTACCATTGTAACCGACTCTGTGTAACCCTAGCCCTCTCCGGTGTCTATATAAACCGGAGAGTTTTAGTCCGTAGGACGAAAAAACAATCATACCATAGGCTAGCTTCTAGGGTTTATTCTCCTTGATATCATGGTAGATCTACTCTTGTACTACCCATATCATCAATATTAATCAAGCAGGACGTAGGGTTTTACCTCCATCAAGAGGGCCCGAACCTGGGTAAAACATCGTGTCCCCTGCCTCCTGTTACCATCCGGCCTAGATGCACAGTTCGGGACCCCCTACCCGAGATCCGCCGGTTTTGACACCGACAAAAGGGAACGACACGGAGCCAGGGAATACTCGGCAGTTATTTCCCACGCGGAGGAGTACGAGGGTTTACTGGTTCATCTGCCGTCACCGGAGAAGAACAACATGTGTGGGTGAGTAGAGGGATGGCTAGGCCAGCGATGGGAGTACGGTGGGGCCGTGAGGCCTGCGCAGTAGCATAGCCGGCCGCGGGAGGAGGGACCAGGCAGTCCCGCCGGCGCTTGTTTGAGCGGCTCGAGCATGAAGAGCAGAGATTGAAGAAGCACGACAGCCATTGGATGGACATCCAACAGTCACTGCTCTCGTGTGTTCACTAAGTTGACAAGGCGTTGCGTGTGCGTCAACCTTTTTTTTATGAAAGCATACGCGTCAACCTGTAGTAGGCGCACAAGTCAGCCTTAAATCTGTGGAAAACAGCATACAGCCCATCTGCCATTATTTCTAATAATGCACAACCCGTTTGCTAATTCTTAAGAATTTTTTGGAGCCCATCTTCTTTTTGTTAGCATTACACCCCATATTGTGGCCACGGTTAAAAAGTATACGAAATTTTGCATATTTCGGTGCGGTCAACTATTTTTAATCCAGAAATATCGATTCACATTCAAACTATTTTGAAAAATAAGTCATATAAATATAAAATCCAAATAATTGTCCATGCATAAAAATCAGTGGAATTTAAGATCTTGTAATGATAAAAAATTGAAACTAATTCCCGGTTTGATGTGTTTTAAAAATGTACAGCCCATTTCTGGGCAAACCGAATGAAACTCCCCTCGTCTTGAAAGATTTGCAGCCCAGCAGGGCCGATAAAGCAAGTAGGCCTTGTTTGGGTATTTCTTAAAAAAATAGAACTGGGCTAGCCATTTTCAGCAAGAAGAAAACACAACTGGGCTCATGTTGTGGCAAACATAAATAAAACTCTGGCTAGACGGGCCACAGCCCGCACAGCCCCGTTGTTACCCTGATCCGTCACTAAAACTATTATAAATAACAGCTGCTTGTTCCTCAAAAAAAACTTCGCGACTTGCTGGGTCCCTGGTGTCAGCCGCTCGTAGTGTAATTCTCTCATTTATTGACTACGTTGACAATGGCGTGAGCCCGAGATGTCCAACCATTAGGAGGAACCATATTTTTGGGCTTGTACTATAGAGGCACTTGCTTGCGTACTGCCATGACGCTGGTGGGTCCCTAATGTCATACTCTCCATGTACAGTCATCTCCTTGTTCCTCTCGGTTGTTGATGACGTTGACAATGCAAGAGGGCAGCTCACCGCGCACGGCAAGCGAACCAAGGCCGCAAGGCGGAGGACGAGGCGAGGCCTCGCACGAAACGAACAGGAGCCGTTGAAGATGCACCGGTCCAGTCATAGGCGGAGGGGAGTACGATGGTTGACTGGTTCAGGCGCGGGTGCGTGTTGGGGCTGACGTCGCCGGAGAATAACAGGACGCGTGGGGGAATAGAGGGAGGGACTGACCAAAGTTGGAGGGTACGTAAAGTAGGGCGGTGGAGGCGCAGCCAGCCATGGGAGGCGGGAGCAGGCGGAGCCGACGGGGTGGTTTGGTTTGGGCGGCTGGAGGAAGAAGAAGACAAGAGATAGAAGATACACGATAGATGTTGGATGTCAATCCAACGGCTGGTAGGCAGAATCGTATGTTGACTGGCTAGTAAGTCGACACCACCTTGGATAGGCTATTTCCTCGTGGGTCCCAAATGTCAGAATCCAAATCCGTCACGGTCATGTAGCCTTTCCTATGAAAATTTACAGCCCATTTGATGTGCTAGTTCGAAATAAGTTTGTGGGTGCTGGTGGGGGCTAATCACTTGGCTTCTATAATGCACAGTGAGCTCAAGCAACCGGCGAGAGTGATGTTATTTCCCTTGGTTGGGATTTGTTACAATATTTCACTCTAAATTAAACTAATGGCAAGCCATTTGCCTTGTTTCAAAGAAAATATGACAGTCACGGCCGAGTTGAAAAGGGTAGGAACATCTAACTCCAGCTTACAAACTGTACAAAAGCACGAGGGTTAATTGTTCATCAGGTTTACAAAAAAACCAGATTGAAAAGGGCAACAACATCTAACTCCAGCACTGTTTTCGGCAGTCATAGTCAAATGGATCGGTTAGGTCCATAGAATGAACATCCTGGGTCGTAAAATTTACTGGATTATGACCACAATATGTTGTAAACAGAAGCCCGGCACGTTTAGAAGCTCTTTTGCCCACCTGAAACTCCTTTTTTTTGCTCTTCGACATACCCATCCGTCAATTCAGTAAATATATGGGCTTTTGAATTGATTTTACTATTTACTAGTGTGGATGGGCTGTTTTGTCTTGGGCCCAGAGAAACAATTACTACTAGTATAGTGGAGACACTCTACAGCTACCCAGAAAAACAATTACTACTACTACAGTGGAGACACTCTACCGCTTCTGGCTCCTCCTAGGTCATTGAAACGTCTCCCTCTATTGAATGTTGTTATACTTTTGTTCACCGACATGCGGGCCATGTAGCGCGCGGGCCCAAATGCCATCCACCAAATTAGAAGGCAGTATGCAGGCGGAGAGTCACCCCGGTCATAGCGCGGCAGTAACGAGCCATCGTATCACAAAACCCCACCTCCCCGCAGTCTAAGTTTGATGGATGAAGCAACCATCATTTCACCCTTCGCTGAATCCCCTTCTCCCTCACCATCTTCAAGAAAGGCAACACTCGCATCTGCCACTGTTCTTCTCTCTGAACGAAGGGAAGGTAAGCGGATCCGTGATGTTGGTATATTTTCGTTCAGAGAAAAAAAGAACTTTTGCAAAGCAATAACCGATCCTCACTCTCTTTTTTGTTTCATTGTCATTGCGATTGTGTTTTCCTTTCAGTGGTCTCCTAGTATTCATCAGTTTCATGATGGACCAAGGAGAACCAGGCAAAGATCTGACGATACTGGAGCAGACGCGGGAGGCTGATCCCCACAAGACAGAGAGCTCCAAGAAGATGGAGGCAACCACCGAGCCGACCCCAGATACGCTCACCGCCACTACTGAGATGGTCAACGCCCCGTTTGAGGTTACAGCCCCCGTGGCACTGCAGGAGCAGTTTCCCCCTTCGAGGATGTGGCCCCCCTGCTGAGCTACCCAAGGTGATTTCCTTCTTTTTTGATCTCGATTGTGGTTTTTCATCTAAGTATGTGCTGATTTTTTTTAGAAAAGGAAGGATGTGGTGATTAATAATGCAAAAATTTATTAGCTTTGATGCCATGCTATACATAGTGGTTTAAATAACTTGTGTTTCTTATACTGAAAAGTAATTCAGAATTTGTTTCTGTTTCAATTAGAGCCCTGATGCAGACAAGGATTGTGTGGTTGTACATGTCACTCGCTATGAGGCGGACGACCTGAATATACGCACTGGGAAAACAGAGTTCTTAGGCTGTTGTATCCTGGAAGCCATTTGCGGTTATACCAATGAAGAGTTGTATTCCAGCATCACTGTCAGGCGTGTTGTCCAGGGTGTACTGAAGCACAAGAAGTTCAAAGCTACTCCTTCGTTTGTGAGGCATACTATTCTTGTCAAGCTTACGCAGGAAGATGACGTGGCATGCCTCCACAAACAAGTTTATCAGTGGAAAGGCCACAAGGCTGTCTTCATAAAGGTTCACAGGATTGAGCTGCTGCGGGACGTCCTTGATGATGTTCATGGCAAGGTCCGTCTTGTGTCCAGCCCAAATTAGATCGAGGCATGAAATAGTTGCCCCAGCTAGTGTTTAATAGTAGTTTGGATTGTGTCTAATTATCCGAACCTTGCCTGTTATCGACCCCTCTGGGGCTAGTACTCTGTTTGAATCCGTCTATGGGAACTGCTGCTACTTTTGTGTGCCCGTGAATCATGTGAGAACCATCGTAATTGTTGCCGAAATAGATGCGTCCTCACTAGTTTTTTCATGAATATGGCATGGTAAGACATAAGTTGTCACGGTTTATCATACAAGCAGTGTGTGTTTTGATGAAATAGAGCACTCATTTGAGAACCGTGCACCGACGTATACATAAGTACTTGTAAACACTGTTGGTGCCACCCCACTTGTAAGCAGTTGCGCAAAACACGACACATTGGCTCATCTCGCTTCAACACTAGGCTATCGACCAGCTAACAATCAACAATCTGATGTCTGACGTATAAGCAACTATGTATCTTGTTACAGTGGTTCATGCAGTTAATTGAGGCCACAATGTAATAAATTCCAAATGTTCACACGCTAGTCGAGCACTCATGTGGAACACTCACATTAAACTCGTCTTCATAAAAAACTTGAAAAGCATAAGTTAAGCAATTTTATACATCTCAATGATCCATAGAACATAACAAACATATACTAGTTCACAACAAAAGATAAAGTTGTGAGAAGGTTTACAAATCAGGAAAAAACAAGCAAGGCTTCTCTGAGCAAAGGGCCTCCCGACAGGCTTAAATTTCCTGGAGGTCACTCTGGTTTTTTCTTGTTGCCACCATCCAGGGTTAGGTTCTCTCATTCCAGAATAACCAATTATAATTGTGGTCTCAGCTGGAATGCTGAACTGAACCATGCAGTGTACTGACCAGCTGAAATGCTTGTGCATTCCACTAAATTAAAGCACCGCTATTTGCAGAAATAAGCAGACCACAATGCCTCTTGTCCGCGCACCTGTCCAAAAAACCGCCGTGCAGCCGTGCCAGCTAGTCCTCGGTCCATGGATGAACTGGTAGAAAGTGCATTCCGGACTAGGATGCAGTTGTTTTCGCTCGTCCCTGCACTGCAATCAGGAAGTAAAATGTATGAATCAACTTCTTTTAGATTGCGTTGGTCATTCTACCTTAGTTACTACCAATGTAGGGATACCTTGAAGACGGGAGGTTAGACGACGGCAACGAGGGATAGCCATCTCATTTTGCACAGTTGTACTAAAACTGAGGTGTGTGCTTTTGATTGCGCGGATAGAAACGATACAGAGACAGACATCCCGAAACGATATGGAGACAAACATCCCTGTTTGCGCAAATACGAAATACAGTTATTTAAGCAGTGACAGATATTACTACTTTCCCCCGTTTCCTCTTAGAACCAAGTCCTAGATTCATGCTACAACTTTCCCACTTTCTTCCCTATTTGAACCAACGCTTTGAGTCGACTGTATGAACTAGCTTTACTTCTAATAATAGTAGAAGTCTAGGTGGCTTTGGAACAGCAGACGGAAGTAGAAAAGGATCCACACGAACGGAGCTGGGGCAGTAGAGCAAGGCAGGTTTCGAAGGAATATATACCTGAGGGTCGTCGGCATGTGGCCAAGACGGTGTCGGGAGGCTGCATCTTGGCCACAATACCGCAGGGAGGAAGAAGGGGTCGGAGGCCATCCCGAGTCGGCGCTCTCTTGGAGAGAACGGCACGGCCGCCGATCGGGACGCGCGGGCAGTCATTGGTATCCTCCCTCGCCGCCGATGACAGCGTGAACGATGCACCTACACCCCTGCCCCGGTCGAGGTTGTCCAGCTGGATTTGTGACCATCCGTGAGCTGAGAGAGAGTGTGGCCACCTATGTGTTGCTTAGATCTGGAGAGCATGAGAGAGTGAACGAGAGGAACCCTAGTAAAGCAAGCGCTAAGGCTCCTGCTTTTATATATAGTGGAATGATTTTGTTGTACCAGCTTCAACAAAATGCGCTCCTACATGTACCCGCGAGTGGGTGTGAGAGAAATAGTGCGTGCGTGCACCACTTCTCTTCGTGAGAGTACAATATACTATGCCCAAAGAACGTTCGCCGCAAGAGTAATAGTATAAGTGTGTGACGTGTGAGCTAAAATAAAATGTGCACGCCGTCTTTTGTTTTTTAGAAGTTCTGAGGGTAGGGTGTGAAGAGCAATATGTGCGTGACGTCTACCTGCAGATAGACGGTGTGTGTGACGTGCGAGTCTGCGAGAGGACTCGGGAGAGTCGTGACTCGTGAGGGTGTGTGTGCGTGAGAGAGAGGGGGGCACGTATCACTGCAATGCATGTGTCCGTAAATCATTATCCAACAAACGTTCGCCACAAGCCTTTTCCTGACGAATGCCGTAAGAACCGTTAGATCGGCATCCAACAGTGTCAGTTTTGCCATGTCATTTAACAGAACAGCCACTCCTCCTACACACAAATCTTCCACGTGAGTGTTAGCAACTGCCGTATGCTCCCTCCGTTCCGAAAGGCAGTGCATATAGCTTTATTGAAAATTCGAACCTCGCAAACTTTTACCGAGTTTTCGTGTACCAAATTGCACACGTAGAATACCATGTATATATCATTTCATTCATATTCGAGAAGTAACTATAAAGATGGGTGAGGAGTCTATAAAGAAAGACCATCATATCACCCGCAGCAATTTCAAGCATCATTTAGTGTCGAGGAATATCATAGGAACTCTATATGATACGATCTTTATAGGGTTTTTTCCTTTAGAGCCAATTGGTTCATAGGAATAGATTCATATACTCCACATTTCAAAGGAAATAAACATGATATCATTTCTATAGCTTTAGAGCCACTTGGTTCATATGAATGGATTCCTATACTCCCTTAATTTCAAAGGAAAATAAGCATTAGCGTATATTCAATTGAAAAGTTCCTATGATATGAACCAAATTACATCTCTTTTCTAATCCCTCCTCATAGGAATTGAGATACATGTCATCTCTAGATTCAATGGAAAAGTTCTTATGATGTGAACCAAATGACATCTCTTTTCCAATCCCTACTCATAGGAATTGAGATGCTCCATGTCATCTCTTTCCCTATAACTTCCATGTATACATCTTCTATTCCTAAATAGATAGTACAACCCACTAGTAGCTTTTTTCCAAACCATGCAACTATGGCACAAGAACTATATAGTGTGCCAATAACTTTGAAAGATGGTCGCTGGATGAAGCTAACCCGACAGTGCAGAGATAGGCAAATCTAAGCACTACTGTCCGTTGGATATCATCAACATTCCACCAGATCTGCCACATGTAAAATTTAGAAGACTCCATGGTTGAACTTAAGCATAATGCACAAACCTCAAAACACAAGCACTTCTCCTTTGTTCTAGAATCTTCTGTATCATAATTGATTGTTTTTTTCTAAATGAATTGCAATTATTTGTTTTTTACTTTATGATTTACAATGCACAACCCCATGAATCTTAACATTTTTATAAAACTAATTGATTTTGAATGAGATGAAGTATAAGAACTAAACGAACATCTACATCATGCATATATGACTCAAAGCTTTACATGCTATAGTGTGTATTTATTCATAATTTGGTTTCGAAATCTCATGCGTTCAATACATGTGTATCTTACTAGTTTTGAGTAGAGTAGCAAATTTCATGCGGCCCCGGGTATATGAAAATGGAGGGCCCATGCATCATTGCCTTTCGGTCGAACCTACGTCCACAATTTTTTGTACGTACTATATCTCTACTGGTCCCCGAACCCAAAATGCTGCCTCGTTCCCGTAAAACCAAGCGGCCCACACATATTTAAGGCGTCAAGTCGAACCCATTTACTACGATGTGGCCCCGCACGCCGTAGTACTCCTACAAACCCTACCGCCGCACTCATCATCGGTTTTCTTCAAGAGGACGAGGGAGAAGCCGATTTGCAGTGGAGGCACTTTCAAAAAAAGGAGCTGTAGTGGAGACCCCTAACCTAGGGTGCCCTAGGTAGCTGCCGCACGCATCATTGTTTTCTCTTTTGTTTATGCTCTTGCGCCCTAGAGTGAAATGATGGTTGCTTCGCCCGTCCAGCTTAATGCAAGAAAGGTGGGGCTTTGTGATTTGACCCCTCATCGCTCATTTTCTACTATTGCAGTGCTACGATCGGGGTGCCTCCAATTCCAACCGCTGCTCGGAACTGTAATTTGGTGCATCGCAAGTGGAACAAGACGGTGGATGAGCCACATGTTGGCCAAAGGGGTCCTGTTAAGTGTGTCGTCATTTCGTGTGCGGACTGACCCTACTTGAGTTGCTACGCCAACACGACAGGAGCGGCCTACCACTTGGTTTTGCTCCTTGGTGAATCTCGACTATATTGATCTAAAAAGATACGTGCTGAACTACCCTCTCCATCTCTATTTTTTTAGGCGTCTCGCTTTATAGGGCCTGCACGTAGTTCTAGTTCATCCATTTGACTAACTAAATATGAGTTACTATGTCACAAAAAGTGTATCATTGGATTCTTAAGCGGATGTAGTTGTATTTAAAAGTCGAGGGCGGGGCTTTTCCTGCGCGGTAGGCGGGGCAGTTCCACCTAGTCGGTTCGATAGAGAAGCGAGAAGATGAGGGAGTACGCTGCTGCAAACGTAGGGATGTGTGATTTGACAGTGAGTTACTGCTGGACAGGTGGGGCCCCGTGATTTGACTTGCCATTATCATTTTAACTGCGGCGCTACGACCGGCGTGAGTCTCCCGATTCCTGACCACCTCCATACAGGTGCCTCTCCCAATGCTCCACCATGTAGTAGAGGCTGGCTCTTGCATGAGAGCCCACTTCTCCACTTTTTCCTTGCCTCTGTTTCCTCCACATATGCAAAAATGCCATGTAAAGCGCACTATTGTACTTACTTTTACTTGCTCCTACAGGTGCTTAAGCTTGCCACATAGGCATAAAGTCTGATGTGGCAAGTTAATAAAGAAGAGAGACACTAGTTTGGTGACCCAAGGAAGAAACGGTGCTAAGCGCGTGTACCTAGGTGAAAAGACAATTTTGAGTCTAGCAAATTAAATGAAGCAAACTTAGCAACACCATTTCATTGGAAGAGGTCACTCCTTGGCAAATGCAATAAATACTAGTACTCCATGTGTCCCATAATATAAGAACGTTTTTGGCACTACACTAGTGTCAAAAATGTTCTTATATTATGGGACGGAGGGAGTACGAAGAAAGAGATAGAGAGGGGTAAAAAAAATACACGTATAGCCAACCTTGTTGTAGTATGAGTGACTAAGTGATGACTATGTATGACATGCCAACATCAGACAGCCTAACGCACCGTGTTAAATTTCCAAGGGCGCGACCGCACGAGCGACACGACGGTCGTGGTAGGCGCGACCATGATATGGGCTGCTGGCAGCCCTTGGATCTGAGATCAAACGGTCGCATGCTAAGTGGCTGAAAATTTGCAGAATAACCCTCCAGGATAGGATATTCAACCATAGGTCTAGAATCACGCCATGCAACCATTTGAGCTCAGATCCAAGGGCTCTCGGAAGCCTGTGTCATGGGAGAATGGAAAGCCACTACCCTGCCATTCGCACGCAGGCAGTTCGCTCCTACTCGTCCCCGCACGTCCTTCAATACTACGGCGGTTCGCTCCTAGTCATCCCGTCCATTCACATTACGGCAGTTCCACTAATCCTAACCCTCCTCCCAAATCCATGGCGTCCCAAATCTCCATGATCGGCGGTGAGTACAAGGTTAGAACCATCACTGGCGATGAGTTCGACGTCATCTACACCCGTTCTTTCGCGACGGTGAAAGGATGCCTTTCTCGCTTCAGACGCATGTTCAAAAACTCAGATGATGAGTGGGTCGCTGGGCTAGATGTTGAGTACACCACAGTCCTGGGACCAGAGAAGGATCTAAAGGATGAAGAGAGGAAGAAGCCCGCCATGATCCAGGTTTGCGTACATAACGTTTGCTTGGTCTACCACATATGCCATGCCAACATTGAGTGCCAGGATTTTAAGAACTTCCTCAGGGACAAAACAGTGAAATTCGTTACTGTAGACTTTAAGAACGATAAAGAAGTCCTGGGTCGGATAGGCCTCGTTGTAGGAAACCCCTTCGACCTCCAGAGAAATCGGCTGGTGCCCTCTCGTCAGCCTTCAATGCTGACCATGGCAGGAGCCATGGTTCATCCTTCGTACCATAAACTGGAGAAACCTCATTACATGTTTCATCTTCATGCATGGCAGCGGAATGTACTAGATATAGACCACATCCACTATGTTGCAATGGATGGCTACCTTTGTTTCAATATCTACAAGGGTTGGATGAAGAGCAACAACCAAGTGTGCGGTTCAAGCAAAGAAGTATCGGCCAAGAGGGAGAGGGACAAGGACAAAGTCGAGGACGTGGACGAGGACTCCAAGTAAGGTGGCAGTGTCGTTGCTCATGGTGGTTCTAAACTTCTAATGTAGTGTCTACTGGATTAGTTGCATAGTTTAATTTCAGGTGTGCTTAGTTTAATTTGAGGGGTGTGTTGTGCTGAGCCCCCAGCAGAACTATGTTATGTTTCTTCTCGTTACTTTAACTCTTCAGTATGTACATACTACTAGTATTTCTTTAATAGAATTTAGCACCACAATTAAGCACGTAGTAGCTTTTTTAATAGTACTATATGCATAATTTGGCGATGAGCGCTCTCTATATGTACCACCTTTTTTTAATTTCAATTTTTGCTCCATGGCGCAATCTATAACGCCCCGGACACACCCGCCGGTGGTCGCTACTCCTGGCGGGATCTAGACTGGCCCCACAGATCAATAGTAGACTTTAAGAACGACAAAGAAGTCCTGGGTCGGATAGGCCTCGTTGTAGGAAACCCCTTCGACCTCCAGAAGAATCGGCTGGTGCCCTCTCGTCAGCCTTCAATGCTGACCCTGGCAGGAGCCATGGTTCATCCTTCGTACCATAAACTGGAGAAACCTCATTACATGTTTCATCTTCATGCATGGCAGCGGAATGTACTAGATATAGACCACATCCACTACGCTGCAATGGATGGCTACCTTTGTTTCAATATCTACAAGGGTTGGATGAAGAGCAACAACCAAGTGTGCGGTTCAAGCAAAGAAGTATCGGCCAAGAGGGAGAGGACAAGGACAAAGTCGAGGATGTGGACGAGGACTCCGAGTAAGGTGGCAGTGTCGTTGCTCATGGTGGTTCTAAACTTCTAATGTAGTGTCTACTGGATTAGTTGCATAGTTTAATTTCAGGTGTGCTTAGTTTAATTTGAGGGGTGTGTTGTGCTGAGCCCCCAGCAGAACTATGTTATGTTTCTTCTCGTTACTTTAACTCTTCAGTATGTACATACTACTAGTATTTCTTTAATAGAATTTAGCACCCCAATTAAGCACGTAGTAGCTTTTTTAATAGTACTATATGCATAATTTGGCGACGAGCGCTCTCTATATGTACCACCTTTTTTAATTTCAATTTTTGCTCCATGGCGCAATCTGTAACGCCCCGGACACACCCGCCGGTGGTCATTACTCCTGGCGGGATCTAGACTGGCCCCACAGATCAATAGTAGTCTTTTCTGCGCACTTTGTCCTCACTCGTGCGCACCCGGGAGCAACTTCCCGGTCGGTCACCCATCCTGACACTACTCCAAGCTGAGCACGCTTAACTTTGGAGTTCTGTCCGAATGGGCTCCCGGAAAAGAAGGAATTCCTTATTGATATGAGTAGTCTATCATCCCTAATAAGCCAGGCTATCACATACACCCCACTCAGAGGAACCGACGTCCTCGTCGGGCCACAGGAACGTTCCCTCTTGGCACATACGTCTGTGCATCCAGTCCGGTACATGTACCATGCCGTGTGCCATGATGGGTCACAAACGTCATGAACAACATGACCGAGCACATGTCCGCAAACATTCGTGCAACCGCGAGGGTCGACTCTGATACCAACTTGTAATGCCCTCATTGCGGTTATGCCTCTAAGTCATGCTTCGACGCGTAGGAGATATAGCCGCATCGAGGGCGTTACACAATCCATTGATAGTACTACTGTACAAAAGTATACATTTTTTAAAAGGCTAGAGTACTGTTCATCACATATATAGCCAGTTAAATTCTCAACCTAGAATGACATGCATGCCATGTAGTAAACCGATACGGAGGAAGTATAGTAAAAATGAGGTGATTTTACCGAGCGATCGGCGAGGGGGCATGGCCTGTCATGCGGTCGCACGTGTCATGATGTACCAAGGCGATGCGCGTGTCCCTCTTGAGGCAGAAGCAATACTACATGGTTTGAGATGATGGTGAACCGAAGTGTGAAATAATGGTTGCTTCGTCCGTCTGGGAAGGTGCGGCATTGTGATTTGACGTCTCATTGCTCATTACAACTACTGGGTCGGTACGAGTGGGGTGCGTCCCCCTGCTGTTCTGCACTGTTATTTGGTGCTTGACACGTCGACCCGGTTGCTATATGTCCCACATGTCAGCGACAGGAAGTACAGAATTCATGAAAGGGAGCGTCGACGGAGGAGTATACTACAGAATTCATGAAAGGGAGCGACTTAGTTTTGGAAAAATCTGTTTTTGTGGAGTACGTACCCACTAGGGTTTATAGGGCTCATCTAAAAAACATTCGTTTTTCCGTTTGATAAGTCTCAATTCTACTATACTAGTAGTAGTACCATTACATGTTGGATTTCGAGGTGCGTTAGATCACCCGACGCAAGCAGTGTCAATAGGAAACTAACCAATGCATGTACAAGTTCATGGAAATTTAGTGGTCATTCATGCATTCGTTCTAATTAATGCCTCGGTAAACATAAATTCTTGAGAAAAATGAGCAAACTAATTATTTGTGCAAACTACAAAATTAATTCGACCACTCACCGTCTACCTTGGTTGGAGAGATTTTGAAATTGAGCCATAAACTGGAAAGGAGGGAGTAGTAACTTTTGTCTCGATTACTATTTGTGGCCTTGTATAGATGCAAAATGTATTTTTTTATAGTGGCCTTGTATAAGTAAATGGAGGGAGTACTAACCAAAGTACGTAGTAGGGACGAGGAGTAAATGGAGGGGGTAGTAAAATTCTCTCCTCGTGCTGCGAGCCATCGCGCGCGTGGGCGAGGGAGCGGGCGTAAAGACGTACAGTAGTAGTACTACTACTACTACTACTCGTAAGCAAGCTTCACCTCATCCTGCGAGCCACCGCGCCCGTGGGCGGGGGAGAGGGCGTACTAAGCAAGCTTCTCCTCGTTCTACGAGTTGATGGGACACATCAAAAGTACTCCAGTGTATAGAGCCTTGCCTCTAAGGTAGGCCCCACATGGTTTGCCTCTTTTTTTTAATTTAACATAACGCATCAAGTCACAATTTGTTTGTTCACCCGTGGTAGACGATCCTCCCTCCACCAAGTGGACAAGCAGTACACGTGCCAAATTACCATGTGGGCTGCCTTTTTCGTACAGAAATGAGCTCCACCGTGTACCCGCGCGGGTGTGGTTGGGAAAGAGACGGGAGTACATGCGCCGTGCGTGTACCTCTTCTCTTCGTGCACGTCCCCCACCTACGTGGGTGTGTGAGAGAGATACAAACCTAGACATAATGCGCCGTCCATCCCCATGCCTCCGCCCAGTCCGACCACCAGTCACCACCACGCCCCACTCCTCCTCACCTTATCTCTCATCTTTCTCCCTCCATTTTTATATACAAGGGGCCACTATAAAAATTACAATTTGTAGATATACAAGGCCACTAACACTAATCGATGCAATATTAATGGTGTTTGCCTCGTGGTACTAGCAAAGGAGGACATTAATTATCCCTTGCATGCATGCGGGAGTTTGTAAAAAAATGCATCTTGATGTTCCGTGCAATGCACGGGCATCTTGCTAGCCCATGAAAACAACACATGGCGAAATTCCACGGCGAACGAGGGATTTGAATCTGTTGGGAGGGGCTGTTTGGATCTTGCCCGGGGTAGCCAAAATATTGGCGACCCTTTTGTCCACCGGTGCCTTTGCCACCGATGAACGAGCAATGGCTCGGGTGCTCATGTTGTCATGCATACTCCAGCGCGCATGTTGGAGACGAGCTCGCACGGGGTGTGTTTTTTGTCCCACAACGCCGCCCGAGCCGCCCGCAGACCGACCGACGACCCGCAAATTACGCCATCCAACCATAGCCGCACACATTATGACAGCAACTCAACCAACCGGACGAAATTCACGCAAACACGTAGACAAACTAATATTTCATATAAACAACGACGAAAATCATATAAAATACCGGATTTTCATACAAACATGATGGATTTCATTACATTCAAATGAACTACGCGGTGCTAGTTCTAGACAGCACATGTATATAATACCTGTCCTAAATGGTCGCCCGCCGATCGATTTGTGTTCCTCATGTCCGGCAGCACGATCACCGGACTGCCGGGAGCCCCGGAGGTATATGCTTCAGAGCAAAGGACGGCTCGCTTCCCCAATGCCCGACTGATATCATTGGCTGGTGCCGAAGATGATGGTGGCCAGCACCGGTTCGAGTTCATAACCGGCCACTACTTCGCCATGGCCGGCACCGGCTCGAGTTCATCCTAACATTCCCCTCTTCCGTGGAGCTCATGCGGGGTCGAAGAAGGTCCTAGCAACAAAAGGATCCGGCAAGACACCTGTTGTGTACGCTGGCGTCGCCTCCGCGGTGGCCTTCATGGGACCCAAGCGGCGATGGCCTCCCGTGTTCTACTTCTCCTCGATGATGGCGGCGGACGCGGAGGCGCTGGCCACCAACTCGTCGCTCTCCGCACACCCGGCTTCTGTCGCTTGCATGGCGCGGCCGCCGGCATGGGAGTCTCGGCCACAGAAACGGGAGACGCGGTACGAGGCAGCGGCGTGGACGGCAGCAACGACGCCCGTGCGCCGCTCCTCGTTGAGCTGCCCTGGAGAGGAGAGTTGTTGAACCACGCGCCGGCTTGGGGCGGAAACTAGCTCCGTCGGGCGAGGGGAGGGAGGTGGATCAGCGAGCTGCATAGCTCGTATCCGGCGGGCTTCCCAGCCGGCTTGGATGCGGAATAACTACTCTTCGTAAGCCATTGTAAGAGTGGAAAAATGGTGGAGGAGATAGGGGAGCGGCGGAGGTGTGCGATTCTTGGCCAGCGTTTGGCCTCGTTTAAATAGGAGATTAAATAGGCGGCGGGCGGGAGGAGCTCGGCCGGTGTTGCGTTTAACGCCGGCCCGGTCATGAACGGATGTGTGTCCAGAGTGGGTTTCTCGGCTTCCACACGGGCGGGTTTCATGGAGGCGTTTGAATGCGGCACGGAGGCGTGTTCAGCCGGGCGTGCCGCGGGTGGCACCCTCGACTCTGACCTAGGACACCATGCTGTTCTTCCACTGACGTGTGGGCTCTTTGGGTGCATGGCCTGCATGTTAGTGACCCAACGCAGGCAGCGCACAGCAGAGGAACCTTTGGTGGGCCAGGGCGGTCAGAAGCGGGCATTTCATAAATTGATGATTGTCCATTGAGTGTGACATCATCTTTTTCATGTAGATAAGCCTACTATGCTGATAGCTCGTTCAATACGTTGTGATTCATAAAGACCGCTGCAAACATCAATGTTCTGCTTATCACAGATAAGATTGATTAATACCTGTAACAATCCATGTGCTTAACAAAGGGTGCATGCACGTATAGGTTGAGCGTGTGTCTTGCCTCATGTGTTGTGTGCATGCAGGCGTGCGAGTGTTGCGTGCGTGCAAGGGTACGTTTCAGTGTTGCATGCATGGGTGCGTACGTGCGTGTGTTCGTGAGTGCATGTGTACATGTCGGTGTTGCACGGCATCATGCGTGCGTGTGTACGTGTGAGTGTTGCACGCCTACATGCGTGCGTGTCTTGCGTGTGTGCATGTGTACGTGTAGGGTGAGGCTACATGTCAGTCGATTGACTTTTTCATCTCTGGTCATTAGATTTTCCAGCCGTTGGATACGAAATCAAGGGCCTTCAGTTTATCATCAAACTCCACCCCCCTGAGCCGCCAGCCACCACCGGCCGAACCGCCAGCCCCCGCCGCCCGCGGCCGGCCCGCCCTCCCCGAAACCACTCCCCACCGCCGGTCCACCGCCGCACCGGCCATCCCTCTAGCCCCCCCTCCCGCTGAGCTTTTTCTCCGGGGATCCCCACCCCACCACCCAATGAACGCCCCCAACCATCGGTGACTGCCAACCAGAGGTCTCACGACTTCAAATACCCACCGACCACTAATTTACTACCATTTCTGTCCTTCATATACGCGCTGACGGGTGGGCCCTATGGTAATGTGCGCTGCTGAATGTGGACCATTTGACTGGTCAATTGATCGTGTTATCAACAAATTACGGAGCTGTATGGTGAGCTAGTGACCGTATGATCACCCTAAAATGTACTCCTATTTTATTAACACGGTACATACTCAAACTACCATTTCTTTCTTTCATATACGGGCTGACATATGGGCCCCATGGTTACGCGCCCCAATGGTGCAACACTAGTTGCGCCGCGTGGAACGTTTGACTGGTCAATTGATTATGTCATCAACAAAATACGAAGTTGTACGGGTGAGCCAGTGACCGTATAATCATATATACGCGCAAGCACTCACCGCTATAAGTGCACACACGCGAACGCTACCCCTATGAGCACCTTCGAGAGAGTGGGCCAACATATATGATCTTGAGATTTTGCGAAGTCACCATAGGTGCCTCGTAGTCGAGTGGAACGTCTCCTCCCACTGAACGTACATCGCCGGAAAATACTGAAATTAACACAAGATACATGCAAGCACCAGGACTTTAACCTTGGTGGGCTCGAGAAACCATTGTCCTCTAACCATCCAACCACATGTTGGTTAGCACGACAAAATGTATGTGGTGACCGTGATGAGCTTATTCTGAAGTCCAGTGACCATATCGTGCTTTCACTTCAAATACAATGACTGTAAGTGTCGTCAACAAAATACGGAGCACGCATCAAATGCAAAGTCCGTCAGTGTCATCAACAAAATATGGAGATGTATCATGAGCTAGATACCGTTGTACTATTGTATATGCTTATTTTCTTAGTGGCCGATTGCGTGTGTGGTGTGGTGGGCACATCATTTCTAGTTGTGGTGGGTCAACATGAAGACTCATGGGTCGGTTCCATCCTGCGCCACATATAGGTTGGACCGAGACGTGTTATACGAAGACCCATGTGGAGGACTCGGCGTACAACATGAAGCTATCAGAGTCACGGAGGACTCTATCCCCACTGGTGATAAGCCGACTATATATGATTTGTAATCCTAGGCCCTTAGTATGTTATACAAGCTTGGGGGCTAGTTCGTCGATAGTATACACACACGCACAATGTCTGGTATTCACGTGTACTTTGTACACACCCCTATCACTAATATACAGTACCAGGAGTAGGCTCTTTCTTCAACTGCAAGTGTCCGATCCGAACTAGGGTAAAACTTTGCCTCGTATTACCATCCAGCCTAACAGCCAGGGATATCCTACCGAATGATATGATGAAATCATATCTGCCAACTACTAAGAGAGAGGTGTGTCGGGGGGGGGCAATGTGTGCGAGAGAGGCCTAAAGATAATGTGCGTGCGGGAGACACGTAGGCACATATATGTGCGTATAGAGGGCTAGTAGAGATTGTGCATGTGTATATATGCATGTGAGAGAAATAGTGTTTTCCAACTGAGATTAGTGAAAAGAGTGGTACATAGTAGTCAGAAAGAGAGAGAGAGAAACAGAGAGAGCATGTGCGTGAGACACCCCGACACCATGAGAGAGATTGTGAGCATGTGTGAAAGAGAAATGCCGATGCATATAAAGTGTGTGCACTTATGCGTTAGATAGAGAGATATATAACGCGTTTGTGAGAACGGGGCGAGGCATAGTGCATCTACGTGTAAAAGGCGGTTCTACGCATTAAATTAAAATATAAATGGCATTATTATTTTTGGATGAGATCATGAATTTTGGAAATTGCGTATGGACGAAAATCGGTCTATCAGACACCCATACTCTATTGAATTCTAGCATGTGCATGTGTTTATTTCATATCATCGATCCATAGAGTGAGAGCGGTTTGAAATACAGGCAATGGATGCTGTTGCAATTCATATATAAACATTAATTAGTGCACTCCATGTTGTTAGTGTGAAGCACTTTATACATTTGTCACTTGCATGGATACATTCCAAATTACTAGCTACGAAATAGAATACATGTCGATTTCAACATAAAGGGGGTTTCGAAGATTCGAATTCATAGGAAGTGCATTCATCTATTTGAACCCGAGATAATGGCATTTGTAAATCAGATGTAAAAGGGGGCATCAATCTTTGTTGTGAGTTTGAACATGCTATATATATTCATACGCATATCTAACTTTTTTTGCAACCAAGGAGATTATATCTGGAACCATGCATGAACTGAGGTAAGTTGCATATTTTTTAATATATACTCATGTACAATGTATATTCAAATGTACCCCCTCCATTCCAAAATAATCGTATATTTAGGATTTTCAAGAGTAAAGATTTGTGAAGTTTGACAAATCCTGAAAGTTCAATTCAAGAGAACCGAAAATGTTAATGCTTCTGCTCCCAAATATTGAACGAAGCGCCAAATAGGCCTCTGGTCACCCGAAACCGCACGAGACTAATGTTTTGGTGGTAGGAAATTACTCTCCTGACTCTGTCCCGTGTAGCCTATCGGCCCGATGTCCAAAGGTCTAAACCGGGGTAGGTTTGTAACTTCACCAAGACGCCAGTCTCAACTGCCTCCGAGAAGCATTCATATGCCGTGGGCGCCTACCCATGCGCTCGGCCAAAATCTATCCTGCCCACATTTGGGACACCTGACATGACTGTCCTACCCCCAACCCGCAATATGTCCGAAATTTTAGATGGGGGCGAAGTTTGTAACTTTCCCCAAATTTCAAACAAGCGCGTCTCAAACCGAAACATTGTTCCCCCTTAGTTCCCCGCCTCCCTCCGTTTCCCCATTCATACTTCGTGGGCGCAAAAACGCTCTCTCCACCAGCCGCGAAACCCTAACCTCCTCCGTCCTCCACCCCATAGCGGCCAATCCACCGCCGCCCTCCTCCATCACGCCGGAGCCGGTACCCCGACGTCGTCGTCAAACGCAACCACAACCGCAACCGCAACGCCCTCAAGGACTTAGCAGCTGAAGCCGAGGCAGAACTGCCTCCACGACGCCGACGCCGACGTGCGCCGTACCAGAACCACTCCGACCACGCCGTCCTGTGCCTCAGTGCTGCGGCTCCACTGTCGCAACCGTCCACCGCACCGGAGCTGTTCCCGCTACGCCGTCGTTCGCCGCCTCGGATCTGCTTCCCCGCCGCCGACAGACGGCCACCGCACCACACTCAACAACTTGGCCATGGGTTTGTCCAAGGCTGCACCGTCTTCCACAACTTCTGGTTTCCGGCGAACAACAAGAAGATCGTCGGAAAAACAGAAGGAGGACACAACACTGCCAGCAAAAATAGGTACTCATCTTCCCTTATTCATGCAAATCTTACGTCTCCACTCACACCATATTCATCCCACGAAAGAAACTAGTTGAGCGCTTCTTACTGTATATTCTTCGTGATACTAAATGCACAAGGTTTCCTCCCTTTTACTATTTCACCTTTGCTAGAGGTCAGTAGCCCGCCTGGATTTCAATTTAGGGTCAGTCGAACCACAATTAAAAGAAGCAGCACCCGCTTAGGTGCGCGGAGCACCTAGTCCGCCTGTTCCTCGGGGAAGTGGTGCATCGGTGTCTCTCATAGGGGTGTGGTGCGTAGGAGCTGCTTGCGCCCGATCTGGAGGTTGGCAGGGCTTGAATGGATGGTCGGGGGGCGGTGCCAAGCACGGCGGTGCGGTGAGGTTGAGGGGAGGGCGCCCGCAGGGGAGGAATACTGGGCTGGTGGTCGCTGGCGTTTCGAGGAAGATCGTCAACACTGACTGGCTGGAGGTAGATGAAGGCAATCTGCCCGTTCTTTGTACATCGGACGGTGCAGGAAAAATGGACTGACCTATTTGCTTTCAGTCGACTGTTATTTTCATAGAATCCTGTAGTAATTTAGTGTGCCATGCATGTTGTAGAGC
The DNA here is from genome assembly GCF_003073215.2 of Triticum urartu. NCBI lineage: Eukaryota > Viridiplantae > Streptophyta > Magnoliopsida > Poales > Poaceae > Triticum > Triticum urartu. The sequence continues at coordinate 515,995,912 of NC_053026.1, forward strand.
TATCATATGTCTCCCGTCATTTATTTCTCACCGACCTGCTATCTGCTACCTTTAGACTATACTAATTGTGCACACACTTCACCCATACTTACACTGTTGTTTTTTTATGCATGGGTATTTCAGACTCTGACGCAGTTTTGATGAATGCAGAAAAGAAAAGACAGAAGTCACTCCAGTGTAATTCAAAGATAAGCACTAAGCGTTTCAGCGCTCTAATGGGTGCAGTGTGAGCAGTTGGAGACAGTAAATGTAGCTCTGCAGTTGATGATCTCAATTGCCACACACAACCATCCCAGGTGCTTGCTTTAACTTCGCACTATCAAATGTGGTTGCATGTTGCATATGGTGTCTAGCTTGTATTGCTTCCAATTTGGTTAAATTGCATCTGCTTACTTTACACATTATACCTTTGATAATAACATGCCTTCCTGTTTTTGATACATACTACATATGTCTATTAACCATGTTCGTACATCAAACTAATGCTCTTTTGTATCCCTTTTCAATCACTTATGATGAGACAGTCACCCAAGTGGGTTACTGTGAGATGCCCTACTAGTTTAAAGAGTGCAGTATCATCCTCCCCACATGATTCTCAAGAAACAGCCAGGCTAAATGAAGATAGTCAACGTAGCTCTCTAGTTGATCACTGCAATTCCCCCACACCACCATCGCAGGTGCTTGCTCTTACTTGGCAGTGTGATATGTGGTTGCATGTTGCATATGGTGTCTACCTTGTAATGCTTCTAATTAGGGTAAATTGCATCTGCTTAGTTAACACATTATACCTGTGAATATGACATGTCTTCCTGTTTTTGGTACATACTACATCTTTCTATTAACCATGTTCTTACATCAAACTACTTTTCTTGTGTATCCCTCATCAATGCTCCTAATTTGTTAAATTGCATCTCCTTAGCTTACACATTATACATGTGAATATGACACGCCTTCCTGTTTTTGGTACATACTACATCTGCCTATCACACCATGTTCTTACATCAAACTACTGTTCTTGTGTATCCTGCGTCTATCGCTTATGATGAGACAGTCACGCGTGTGGGTTAATATGAGACGCAATACTCTTATAAAGAATGCAATTTCATCCTCTACACATGATTCTCAAGAAACAGCAAGCCTAAATGAAGATATTGAACGTAGCTCTATACCAGAAGACCGCCCTTCCCCTACACCACCATCACAGGTGCTTGCTCCAACTTCGCAGTGTGATATGTGGTTGCATGTTGCGTACGGTGTCTAGCTTGTAATGCTTCTAATTAGGGTAAATTGCATCTGCTTAGTTTACACACTATACCTATGAATATGACATGCCTTCCTATTTTTGGTACACACTACACCTATGTGTTAACCTTGTTCTTACATGAAACTACCTCTCTTCTGTATCCTTCATCAATCACTTATGATGAGTCACCTTTATTCGTTGCATATTGCATATTATTTCTAGCATGTTGTCATGTATTGCTTCTAATTTGGTCAAATACATTTGTTAGGGCACCCTTTTAATTTGGCAGAGTGATATTGGTTTCATCTTTCATATGGTTTCTAGCTTGCATCAATTCTAACAAGTTCAAGCACCTTGTGCTTAGTTTACACTTTATACATCATACATGTCAATATGTCACGCCGTCTTGTTTTTCATACATATTCCATCCTCCTATCATGCGGCTGCCTTACATGAAAGTAGTGTTCGTCAGTATCATGCACCAATGAGTTCTGAAGAGCAAATTTTATTCCTTTTTCTTTTGGGTTTGACTTGACAAGGCAAAATCAAGAAAGATGAAGGAAAAGAGTAAGGAAGGCGATGATGGTGGTCCTCTACAGCAACGTAAACGGAGCATCTGTACCGATTCTCCTTGTACTGATTGTGCATTACAAGGTCGAAGTCTCCGCTCCCCTACTCCACCATCCAAGGTTCTTGCTCTAACTTGGCAGTGTGATATCTGGTTGCATGTTGCATATGGTGCCTAGCTCGTATTGCTCCTAATTAGTGTAAACTGCATATGCTTAGCTTACACATGATACATGTCAATATGACACGCTTTCCTGTTTTTGGTACATACTATATCTGTCTATCACACCATGTTCTTACATGAAACTACTCTTCTTGTGTGTCCTGCATCAGTCACTTATGATGGGACACCTTTAAGTTGGCAGTGTGATATTGGTTTGCGTCTTGAATATGATTTCTAGCATGTATTGCTTCTAGTTTGATGAACGCCACCTATGACGAGACAGTTTTAACTTGGCAGAGTGATATTGATTGCACCTTCCATATGGTGTCTTGCAGTGTTTCTAATTTGTTGAAGTGCCTTCTGCTTAGTTACCACATCATAGGTGTGAATATGTCAAGCCATCCATTTTTTCGTACATATTCCATCCTCGTATCATGACTTTGCCTTCCATCAGAGTATTGTTCGTCAGTATCATGCATGAATGAGTTCTGAAGAGCGAATGATATTCCTTTTTCTTGTCAGTATGACCTCACAATGCAAATTCAATAAAGCTGAAGGAAATTGGCAAGGCATTGGATGATGGTGGTCCTTCCAAGCAACTGAAATGGAGGTTCTCTACATATTCTACTCTGCCATCCTCCCAACAAGATTTGCAAGACAACGCAAGGCTAGACAGTCAACGTAGCTGTGTAGATGATGAGCACATCTCCCCTACTCCACCATCACAGGTGCTTGCTCTAACTTGGCACTATTATATGTGGTTGCATGTTGCGTATGATGTCTAGCTTGTATTGCTTCTAACTTTGTTGAATTGCATCTGCTTACTTTACACATAATGCCTGTGAATATGACATGTGTTCCTGTTTCTACATCAGACTACTATTCTTGCATATCCCGCATCAGTCACTTATGATAAGGCACCTTTAAGTCGCCACTGTGATATTGGTTGTGTCTTGCATATGATTTCTAGCATGTACTGCTTCTAATTTTTTGAAACGCCATACAGTTTGAACTTGCCAGAGTGATATTGGTTGCATCTTTCATATGGTGTCTAGCTTGCAGTGCTTCTAATTTGTTGAAATGCCTTCTGCTTAGTTACCACATCATAGGTGTGAATATGTCACACCATCCTGTTTTTCATACATATTCCATCCTCGCATCATGTGTTTGCCTTTCATCCGAGTAGTGTTCGTCAGTATCATGCATGAATGAGTTCTAAAGAGCAAATTTTATTCCTTTTTCTTATCGGTTTGACTTCACAATGCAAAATCATTACAACTGAAGGAAATTAGTCCGGAAGTGGATGATGGTGGTCCTTCGAAGCAACTCAAACAGGGGGTCTCTATAGATTCTACTCCGCCATCCTCCCAACAAGATTCGTAAGACAACACAAGGCTAGACAGTCAACGTAGCTGTGTAGATGATGAGCACATCTCCCCTACTCCACCATCACAGGTGCTTGCTCTAACTTGACACTATTATATGTGGTTGCATGTTGCGTATGATGTCTAGCTTGTATTGCTTCTAACTTGAATTGCATCTGCTTACTTTACACATAATGCCTGTGAATATGACACGTGTTCCTGTTTCTAGAACATACGTGTACATGATGAGCACATCTCCCCTACTCCACCATCACAGGTGCTTGCTCTTACTTGGAACTGTTATACGTGGTTGCGTTTTCCGTATGATTTCTAGTTTGTATTGCTTCTGATTATGTTGAATTGCATTTGCGTAGCTTACAACTTATACCTGCAACGATCACTTACCCATAAGACACATTTAACTTGGGACTGTGATGTAGGTTGCATCTTGCATTGTCTTCTAGCTTGTACTGCTTCTAATTTCTTGAAATGGCACTTATGACGAGACACTTTTTACCTGATAGAGTGATATTGGTTGCATGTTCATATGGTGCCTAGATTTCATTTCTTCTAATTTTGTTGAAATGCCTTCCGCTTACTGCTTTTTCATACATATTCCATCCTCCTATCGTACGTGTGAATATGAAACGCTGTCTTTTTTTGTATATATTCCATCCTCCTATCCTGCGCTTGCCTTACATCAAAGTAGTGTTTGTCTATATCATGCATCAACCAGTTATGCAGAGCTAATTTTATTCATCTTGTGGTTTTGACTTCATAAGGCAATATCAGAAAATAGGAAGGAAAAGAGTAAGTTAGGGGATGTTGGTGGTCCTCCGATCCGACACAAACAGAGACTCTCTAGATTTGCCACTGCTACTGCTAATGAAGTTGAAGTCCCAAGTCTACATGATGAGTTCATCTCCCGTACTCCACCATCGCAGGTGCTTGCTCTAAGTTGACAGTGTGATAATTGGTTTCATGTTGCATATGTTGTCTAGCCTGTATTTCTTCTATTTTGATTAAATTGCACCTGTTGAGTTTATACGTTATACATGTGCATATGACATGGCTTTCTGCGTCTAGAATACACTGGATCTATCTATCATACCATGTTCTTACATCAAAGTACTGCTGTTGTGTATCCCGCATCAGTCACTCATGATTGGACGCTTTTAACATGGCAGTTTGATAGTGGTTGTATCTTGCATTGATTTCTACGTTGTACTACTTCTAATTTTTCGAATTGCCACTTATGACAAGACACTTTTAACTTGGCGGAGTAATATTGGTTGCATCTCTCATATGGTGTCTAGCTTGCATTACTTCTATTTTCTTGAAAATCCTTCTGCTTAGTTTGCACATCGTAGCTGTGAATATGTCATGCCGTCCTGTTTTTCTTACATATTCCATCGTCATACGGTTGTCTTACATCAAAGTATTGCTTGTCTGTATCATGCATCAATGAGTTCTGAAGAGTGATTTTATTCTTTTGTGTTGTGGGTATAGCTTGACATGGCAAAGTCAAAAAAGAGCAAGGAAAATAATATAGTAGGGAGTGTTGTTACTCGTCGGGTGAAACGGAAAAGGTTTTGCCATCGAGATTCTGCTGGTACTTATAGTGCAGTAGAAGGTCCAAGTCCACTGGCTAAATCTACAAACACAGTATCACCTGCTCCACCAGCTGCAGCATCCGCTTCAACTGTACCAGCATCTCAACCAGTTACTCGTTCGTTTGCTCCAAAACTGACCAGTTCCCAAGCTGCCTTCACACCTAACACTACTTCCGAAGCACTGCTGACACAACAGGACTTGGCAAGATCAGATGAACCTCATGAGCATCAACACCAAGACGGTACCTGACCGAGTCAAGTTGCAGTTGCATGCTCCTTTATATGTACTCTCACAGTTTGATGTACACTAACACTTTCCATATTCGTTGTTGAACTAGCACCACGGCGCAAGTGGAAACGGACATCAGGGATAATGCTTGACAGATTAACAAAATCTAAAGGAGGAAGAATGGAGATCCATTTTGAGGCAGGTTTAAAAAGGCCACGTGATGCTACAGAGTCAGCCAAGTTAGTATCAGAGGCAACCGTTGCCGTTAGGTGTCATTCACGTATCCTCCCAACGTGGATCCAGTACAGGAATGAGAAAGACAATACCCAGTTTAACACCTTCCTTGACCATTTATCCGTAAGTAATGTTATTCATCGCAATTACTAATATTGTCTTGCTCTGTCCCATACTTTCTAGCTTCCTCCTAATAAGACTCACATTCTTTTTTCAACATATGAGGTTCAAGTTGGATCTGAAAGATGATGCAACTAAACAAGCATGCACTCATGTTTTTCAGTCTGCTCTACGACAGTATCGGTACCACCTTAGAAAATCTCACTTTGAAGGCAAGGCTAACAATGAAATCGCCCAAACATCTCCAGTGGAATATATTACAGATGAAGACTAGACAGCCCTCGTTAAACACTGGTCTGATCCAAAATATCAGGTAGGCTATATGTATTTGATCAGACCACATATTGAACTTGTATTTATGTATGTGCCTTACAAGTGTATCTTCTTCTAGGCTAACTGTTTGAAGAACAAAACCAACCGTTCTAAAGTGAAATTCCAACAGACAACAGGATCTCGTAGCTATATTGCACACCGCGAGGCTCTTATAAATAGCTGCTACTTCCTTCTTCTTTTTGTGCCATATTATCGTATCTATATTGACTTGTTCCAAATACAGAGGAAAGCCCGTGCGGACCAAAAAGAACCTGAACCGAATGCAGTGCAAATCTTCAAGGATTGCCACACCAGCAAGATGAAGGGCATGAGCACATCAGTTCAAGCCGCTGTTGTAAGTCCTTACTCCTCCTGCCTTGAACTGATTGGTACTGTGATGTGTTCATTTAACTACTTGGTTTGCAGCCAATGTCAGTTACTCTGTTCACTTTTATTCATAGTTGTCTTAATGTATCATTTCACCTTACATGGTTTAAAAGAGATGAAGGATATTCTTTTGGTCTTGATCTGTAATCTAGTTGTTATGTTCACGTGCGCACACAATGATAAAATAGCATGTTTGTTTTATATCTGTTTGCCCATGATATGAATGATGTCATACTATGTTCATCCTACTTTAAACCATGTCTCTTTATCCTTAGATGTCAACGGATGTGAGGAAATAGACAATACAGTAGGCATGCTACATGGACATATGTTCTGAAAGTGATTTTATTATGTAGTCGGCACTACACTACATGCTAATGTATTACAGTAGTTCACCAAAATAAGTTATGTATAAACATTTAACCTACTTTGTTTGTTTTTGTCTCATTAGTAACTTATCTGGTACACTAATTTACAAGTTCAAACTTTCAGGAAGCTATGGAACAAATGATTGAACAACCACAATCACTTGAAGGTGACGAGGCTACTACAGGCACAATGTCACCTCTTGCTGCAGTGCGTCAGTATCTCTCCACTAACAGTGCAAAAAGCACCTTCCTGCATAATTCTGGGTTGGTTGTCAAGGTAACCTCGTCCAAATCACCTACTGAACAAAATCTTCCTGCTAGACAGAGTGATATATCTGTGCTCCAGACACAAGTCCAATCCCTAATGGACGTTGTTTCGGAAACAAGAATAGTGGTTGAGAAATGTCGTCAAGATATGAATGGTTTTGAAACCAGACTATCAGACATTCGCTTCGTTGTTCAAGAGCAATGGCGGAAAAAAGGTGGAGATCGTGCTGCTCCATCAGATTCTATAGCCTGAAACATTAGCACTCAGGTCAAATGATCTGTGCTTCTATACATCTGATGGTGCTTTTATCTGGAAGGACTGTAAACTTTATGCCAACAAGCCTTTTGTTGTATGGTTGGAATTTATTTTGTTGTGATACAACATTTATGATGCTACCTCAGGCTGCAGTAATTACGATGCTATTTTTGTATAGTGTAGGTTTATCTTAGTAATGTATTTGGCCGAAAGCTTTGTAGGAGCCCAACATGCCAACATTCGCCGGGCCCATTCCAATTGGGCTAAAAACAATTACGGGCCGAAATTGGCATGTAGCCCACTAAAAATATCCGGGCCTAAATCAGCATAAGCTTTCATATTTTTCTGGTAGGCCTGTGCCCATAGTGGGCCTTTAACAGGCCTAAACATAATTTGGGCCCTCAGTAAAAATAGGCCGTTTATAGGTGTAAATATCTCGAGCCCATAAAAACATGGGCCTTTAATAGACCGAAAGTGAGATTGGGCCCGATTGTGCCAAATAACCCACTGGAGTTAGCAGGCCGAAATGGTGGCCCATTTATGATGCGGATCTTTGACAGGCCAAAATTCGGACGGGCCGTAAATGCGCCGACCTAATACACGGGCCTTTAACAGGCCGGAACTTCGGTCGGGCTAGATTATCGTCATTTTTATATGGGTCGTTAATGGGCCCGATATGACATTGGGCCACATATGGCCCATGGTTTACGTCCGGCGTTAATAGGCCGAAAATGACAACAGGCCGAAAGTGGCTCAAAGCTATAGTGGGCCTCTAATAGGCCGAATGTCAGACATGGACGAATATGACCCAAATCCTTCATGGTCGTTTATGGGCCAAAAGTTTTGATGGCCTGTAAATGGGCCCAAATGAAGCCGGACCTTTAACAGGCTGGAAATACACTGGGTCGTAATTCGGCCTAATTACTTAGCGGACTGTTAACGGGCCAGAAGTGACCATGGGCCGCGTTGATGAAAAGTTTAGGACAGGCCGTTGACGGGCCGATTTGATAGAGAATGTTGGGCCTTTAGCTGGACCGGCCCATTATGGTCAGTAGAATCTTGTGGGCCTTTAGCTGGGCCGGCCCATTGTGGTCCGCAAAATCTTGTGGGCCTTTAGCTGGGCCGGCCCATTATGGTCTGCAAAATCGTGTGGGCCTTTAGCTGGGCCGGCCCATTATGGTCCGCTAAATTTTGTGGGCCTTTAGCTGGGTCGGCCCATTATGGTCTGCTAAATCTTATGGGCCTTCAGTTGGGCCGGCCCATTTAAACTTTGTGGGCCACTTTTGGGCCGGTCCACGTGTCAACATATCATAGGCCCATCTCGACCGTTGGATGAGTGACACCTGTGCCAACACGGAGCTGACGCGTGGATCCGTCAGCCAATGAGAATTTTACACGTGGAAAATCGGCATTGGTCGTGGCTGTTAACGGGTTATCGGATCCAAAATCTGACCCGATAGCTTAACGGCGTTCCGTTACGGTGGATGCCACGTGTCGGTCACCCTTGACGAAAGCACTTCTGTGACGAGCGATTTATCGTCATGGAAGTGGACACTTCCGTGATGATAATTCTGGCAATGTCATGTAACACTTCTACGATAGCACAGGTATGACTATCTTGATTCTGTCATAAATTTGTCATGGATGTACATGCATGACAAAAAACGCAACCTACTGTGACAAACACGTATCATCACGGAAGTGTATTTTTTTGTAGTGACTGGGCACTCGATCAATATGTTAGTCCCAAAAATAGTACAAAAAGTTGCCAAAAGTATATGAAAGTTGCATAATATTGGCATGGAACAATAAAAAATTATAGATACGACAGAGACGTATCAAGCACCAATAATAAAACATGCAACTCAAACCAATCACGATCATCAAATAACCCATAGGACAAAACGGACCTACTCAAACATCATAGGATAGCCATACATCATTGGGAAATAATATATAGCGTTGAGCACCATGTTTAAGTAGAGATTACAGCGGGTAAGAGAGGGGCTACACTGCTGCATAGAGGGGGGAAGAGTTGTTGATGATGGCGCTGAAGTTGTTGGTGAAGATTGCGGTGATGATGATGGCCCCCGGTGGCACTCCAGCGCCCCCAAAAGCGAGGAGGAGAGAGCCCCCCTCCTTCTTCTTCTTCCTTGACCTCCTCCCTCGATGGGAGAAGGTTTTCCCCTCTGTTCCATGGCCTCCATGGCATGGGAGGGGTGAGAGCCCCTCCGAGATTGGATCTGTCTCTCTGTCTCTCTCTGTTTCTATGTTCTCAGATTCTGCCCTTTCACCGTTTCTTATATTCCCGGAGATCCGTAACTTCGATTGGGCTGAAATTTTAACATGGTCTCTATCCGGATATTAGCTTTCTTGAGGTGAAAGAAGGGCATCAACCGCCTTATGGGGTGGCCATGAGGGTCAGGGGCACGCCCAGGGGGTGGGGCGCGCCCCTTGCCTTGTGCCTCCCTCGGGCACCGTCTCGCGTGGATTTTTCTTCCCAAAAATCACATATATTCCAAAAAAATCTCCGTCAGTTTTTATCCCATTTGGACTCCGTTTGATATGGATATTCTGTGAAACAAAAAAATGCAACAAACAGGAACTGGCACTGGGCACTGGATCAATATGTTAGTCCCAAAAATAGTATAAAAAGTTGCCAAAAGTATATGAAAGTTGTAGAATATTGGCATGGAACAATCAAAAATTATAGATACGACGGAGATGTATCAAGCTCTGACGTCATTTTAAACATGAGCTGGATCTCGACCAATCAAATTGCCATCGATTGTACCCCTAAGACTATTCAACTTATCCATCCCTAATCAAAGCATCGCTTATGATCCCTTTTCTTGGAATTCATAATTCCTTTGCATTTGAGCCTTGAGTTAGTCAGTTGTTTCTATAATATGATCCCCTTGCATTTTTTCTTCTTCTGATTGTGTGCCGATGCTCACATCAGCTCCGTTGTGGACCGTCAGATCCTTTGTTGAGTTATCATCCGACAGTGTCCTTTGTATACAAAAACCTCGAGAAGTTCTTTCCCTGATACATAATGCCATTGGTAAATCCTATTCTCTGATATGGGCAACGATTCTCTGCTTTCGAGCTTGAGTTATTTACTTCTGAACTTTATAGTATATGTTCCTAAGATACCCGATGGGTTGGACCAATGCCTTCCCTAATCTGTACAAACCCGAGAGTTTTCACGAGTCATATTCTCCTGGTGATTTACCAGATAAATTTTTAACACTACAACTCCATCGAAAATGAGAGGTGAATGATAGGTTATGCATTGGAGAAGTGGGAGTCGACCTTGAACTTTGTGTTCATGCCCATGGACCTAATGTGGAACTTATCATGGAAGCTTCTTGTGATATAATAACCCCCTTATTATAAGTTCATATGGTATCTATGTTTGGTCCTTTGCAACCGTGGTTCTCACCATGATTGTTCCCCTTCAATTCCATTTCCCGGACAAGTTAAATCACTTGTCTTCTGCAGATCAATGCATCTCCGCAACCTCTATTTTGATCTTCCTTCGAGTATTACCCTCCGGTACCTCGAGAATATCAAAGAACTATGTTGCTCCCTATGAGTCTTCATCTAGTATTGCTTCTCACCGATTTCAGATTTCCCCCATGATCTGAGTTATTAATCACTCGAGGGCATCGATAAGTGAATCGGTTGAATCGATTCCGCACTCCGATCCTATAACTCTTAGTAATTTTCATTTCTTACGAGTTTAATAAGCCTTCAAGTCATTCCTAGCCTGGCCGACTATGTCATTATCGTGCTAAATTTTGACTATGCTACCTGATCCTTCTTCCCGAAACAGAATTTTTGACGATGAGCTAAGCTTATGTCGATCTTCCTCGTCATATCATTTGTCCTTGAACAACAAGCTTGATTTCGACTTGGTGTCGCACCCATCGTTTCAATAACTTTTCACTTCATCATAACGTTGACTTGATGTCATCGCCGATCGGTTACATCTTCTTGAAACCTCTCGACAAATGTGTCATGATCATCATCAACATTCCGAGGTCTTCCAAGATATCTATCGAATTCTTGATGAGAAATACCATTCTTTGCCCTCAATGGTTTGGGTTATCATCTACAACATTATTGCATCCCCTCCAACACAAAACTTGTTTTTGTTTTGTGTTGTACCTTGAGTTCCTTTCTATCCAGCTTGTGTTATGTTCTTGTCAGGACCGGATTTTCGGGACATTAATTTCCCAGAAAATGGCCCTTGTGCTCACCAGCCCCAGGATTACTGTTAGCTGATGAGGCACCAACTTGATACAGAAACTCCAAGCAAAGTACATCATATGTAATACAAGACCATTCTGGCCTATGAGTACAACAAAATGGTTTCTAGTGGTTGATGGCGGAAGCGGTTTGTGGTTCACCATTGGCTATGGGACTCCATTTCCCACAGGAACAGCTGACCAGGGTAACTCCTATCTTCGCGAGGCTGCTGTCTCCAATTGCGTAGGTTCCGGGGCTGTCACCGCAACGCTCCTTTCCATGCAAGGAATCTGGCCAAGACAATAGCCAGGGACAAGCCAGTGAGTACTTTGAATGTACTCGCAAACATTATGAACACAGGTATAATATAGTGGGTGATAATCAAGCTCTGAAACATCCCATAATCACTAAGATAGTCACGATATAAAATTCATGATGCGCGAATGCGGGTTATATAAACATGAATAGGCAATCCGAGAATAGAAATAGAATGCACCGATCGGGTGTCTGGAGCGACGCCTCGAAGGGATAATAATATAAAGCATGCCTCAGTCGGGCATATGAGCGACACCACATAAAGGGCTTATATATAAAAGATATAACAGGCATGCCACAGTCGGGCGTCTGAGCGACACCACATAAAGGGCTTATAAGTAATTGAAATAATAAGCATGCCACAGTCGGGTGTCTGAGCGACACCACATAAAGGGCTTATATAAGAATAATCACAGTGAATATCCAGGAGGTAGAACCGTCCCAGGGATACTCGTTAATTTCAAATAATACAAAAGATTAGTCCACAATAATAATCATAATCATCATATGTCACAGGTCATGATCAATGTTCTGGTTTAATAGTTTTCCTCCGAAGACCGACACTAAGACTGACACTTGACCCATCCCAAACTGTAGTCCTTAACCATGGACACGGCTATTCGAATAGATTTAATCTCTGCAGAGGGTGTACTCTTTACCCACTAGCAACGGATTCCTTTAGTCCACCGGGACTAATTCCGTCCACGGTCTTTTGATTGAAAACACACCTGACCGCACACACCAGCCTAACTCACCGGTGTCTGGAATCACCCTTGACACATGTTAAGCGAAACTCTAAGTGGGGAGGCTACAACCTCGTCTAGCATGGGATCATAAAATTTATACCGCGCGCAAACTAGGGGAGCTACCCCTTCGGCTACAACCAAAACACACATGCCCCCGGACCAGGTGGCATGCCTACCGGATGCAGCCGGTATCTTCCACCATGGCCTCTATGTATGGTGTGTGCTAGGAAAGGGGTTGACAACTTACTGAACCGTACCCTACCTATGGCAGGGACAAGTGGTAGTACGATACAAGTATGGGGGTTACCGGAACAAGACTCGATCTATGGTCGACTCAGGAGGTTTAGGCATTCCCTGCATGATTAGCATAACAAATATATTTCAATCCAACATACAGAATCACCACTCATCATACCTCATCATGCCATACCGGACACAACTATCTCGACGAGGAACTGGAGACAAGCATCGTGTCTACCCAAGACAGAGGCTTTCCCGGTTTCCTTCCGGTAGGCATGAAGGCTATATGAGGGTGACCACTATCACAACATATCAATGTTCAAAAGCACGGTATCATTAACATGCACTTACGAGTAGGATCACATCACCCCAATAAATAACGGAAATTTCGAGACAGGGTGGTGTTGTAACCAAATTAAACAACACACAGAAATATTATTCCCGGGTTCAGAATGCTTGCCTTCAAGGCGTGGAGAGGTGAGGTGCTCTCCAAAAATTTTGAAAGTTATATCTCCCCTCCATTTCCTATTTTCAAAATATTCTAATTACCACACAATTCCAAAACAGTACATAAAAGTTGTTTGGAAAATTTCGAAATAAATACAAAAATAAACTAGATGAAATTTGAGAAATAACAGAAAAAGAAGCAAGTCATTTGGAGTTCATATGATTTTCCTATGGATTTACTAAGCTGGAATAATCAAGGAACTGGACTATTTATTAGATCTAGCGAAAACCAGGCTTAGGCAAAATGTTCACCCTATCTGGATAAATAGAGCACGATTTTAGGAGTAGGCAGAAATTTGAATCATAGAATTCGGATGTGAAATGGCTTCTGTGGAATTATTTGAAATCTGCTGGAAAAGAAAAAGGAAACGGAGCTTACTGTGATGGGGTGAGCAGAAACGCGCCCTGGGCGCAGTATAGCCGCCTAGCGTTACTGGGCCAAGCCCAATCGCTCGGCGCGCGGAAGGGCTACGATGTCAAAAGCGTATTAAGTGGAAAGCGCTTTACACGCAGAAAAGCAACTCCGACGGAACCCGTCTCCACTTATCCACCTGGCGGGGTTACGGGTCACTGACCGTGGGCCTGCCTGGCCCACTGGTAAGGTTTGACTGGTCGCTGTGCGCGCCCTCTCCTTTGGCCGTACAGAGGCGGCACTCCGGCGATTCTCGCCGGTGAACGGCGGCACCGTTTGAGAAACCGGGGCCATCCGCGGGCTCATGGGGTCGAGGCGGTCCCTTCGGTGGTCGCTATGGACCCTGGGGTGGACGCAGGCGCAGGCGGCGAGCTCCGCAACGGACGGTGGCCGTCGGGCAGGGTAGGGCTCTTGCCTCCCGTGGCTCCTGATCAAAATCGAGTATGGGGATGGATTCATGAGATGAAGAGAGGGCTTCTGGTGAAGAGAGTGGAGAGGAGGAGGCCCTGGTGGCGCCGGAATGAACGAGACAGTGGCGGCGGCTGTGGTTGCCGGAGAAGAAGAAGACGACCATCTCTGGTCTTTCTACTATTACGGGAGGATCGGTGAGGGAGTGAGAGAGGTGGTATGAGGTTGCTTGAGGGCCTGAACGAGCTCGGGGGCTCCTTATATAGCACAGCCATGTCGGTTCCGCAGCAGTGGATAAGGTCGCCAGTAAACCGCCGTTCTGTAGCGGCCAGGGCGACATGGCGGGGTTGGGGATGGCGGCAGAAGCTAGCTGACGAGTGGGTTCTGTACCAGTGGCGAGCTGGCGCGCGCGCATGGCTTGGGTGGCGCCGTCCACGGCAGGAACCCACTGTGGCCGGCCACCAGGGGCGACGGCGCGGTGGGGTTCCAGGGGCGTCTTGGAGTGTTCTGGTGAGTGGATGAGGTCGGGGTGTGGCTCTGCAGGCGAGCAAGGGCCAGGGGCGCGACGCGGCGGCTCGGGCGCATGCATGTGCAAACCGCACGCTCTGGGCGCACCCAGCTCACGCATGCTATGTGTTTGCCGAAATGCCAGCGTGTGCTAGAGGGCATAGGAGAGGCTGGTGACCAACAGATCTAGGCTAGTGGTAGCTGGGATGCTTGTGGACATGCTTGTTTGGCTGCTGTGGCAAGTCTGTAATGCAAACTCCTGAGCATGTCAATTCTGTTCATGAACTCAAGGTGTTCGACAGAATATCAGGAGCCTCTAGGCATCCCCTCTAGTGGCCAAAGACTCCAGGTTGGGGTCTCTTTGGATGATAAAGAGGATGGTAAGGTCAGTTTGGCAAAACTATAAACTTGTTAATGCAAGATTTTAAGAAAACCAATTCTGGACAGAAAGTTAAGGGCATCATTTTATGTACCAAACATGCTCCAACGAGTCCAACCTCCTGGACTTAAGGGTTTGGTATGGTGTACTACAAGCAGGAGAAAGCTCATGGTCACTAGAGCAAAAATTGAATAGGGATGCAGTAGAAAACACCTAACTGGGCCAAAATGAAGATGAGGTTGATTCACTCAAATTTTTCAAAGAACATCAATGGTTTTTTTGCATAAGGTTGAATAATATACTCCTATGAACATCCCATAATTTTGGTGGAAGTTTTAAAGAAATATTTAAATAGGTTGTAGTGCAAAATTGCCCACTGGACCAGATTTAAAAAAATGGTGTAGAGCTCAAAATATTAAATGAATGAAATATATTTTTGCATAAAAGTGATTTTAAAACATCACATGACATCACCAAATTTTGGTTGGAATTTTAAATAAATTTATCAAAGGGTTGCAGTTCAAATGGGACCCTAAAACCATAGGAAACCATTTTCAAGAAATAAAGATTAGGGAAGAATAATTATATAATTAAATCCACTGATAAAGGAAATGTTTTCCTTGAGAGGGTTCACAAGTCCATCAACACATTTGGAAAGTTTCCACTTGGTAGAAACTCCAGAATATCGAAGAAAAGAATGGTTCTGAAATCAAAGGAAAACCAGAAAATGAAAAATTTAATTTCCTGGCAAACTTTTAATAAACAAAACATGTTTAAATTTTTGGGGTGTCACAGTTCTACCCTGGAGTATTACCATCTATTATGCAAGGATGTCGTGGAAATTTCACCACGTCTTGAGAATTCTCGATACAAGTGATACTTATCACCCTCACCATTCTTTTCTTGTCCCCCGTGTTGAGTGAACTCTGTTGTGATAATTTAATATCTCTAGCAACCCTATTGTTTCTAAGAGATTGGTCGATAGTTTCGTTATCGAATCACCATTCTAAATTTGATCATCCTACTTCGTCCATATTTCCAGGTGCATTTTCGTTCAATATTTAATTGTGGATGTTCTCATCGTACATACCTCGTTATATACTTAAGTGTGTCCGATGCGATCACCTCATTCACTTAATTGTGCAAATCCTTCTTTTTGGAAACCTCAATGAATTGCCGCTGAGTCCATCAGCCACCTCCTCATCCTCTCCATGGTTTACTAATGAACTCTTATATCAGAACTCGCTTCCATAGTTCATTTCATGAGAATCTTACGATTTCTTCTCCTCAATTTGTGTCGCACCTTTTTCTTCTCAGGCATCCTGAGTCTGAGGTATCCTAACCCCAATCAGATCTGAATCTCGGTCGGATATGATGGTTGGAACATAAATTCCAAGAGTTATAACATTGGTCTTTTATATGACCCGGTAAGATGATGTCATGCCTAGAACACCTGGCCGTAGGACCTATTGTTATAGTTCCCTTCTTAGCAAGGTTAGTGAATCTTCCATGAGGAAATCGTAAGACTTATTCTATAAGTTTTCCCTAATGGATCCTTTGTTCATCCAAATTTTGACCCTTACTTGATGGCCATGTCAATGCTATCTCAGAGGATGTGTGTGGTTCTCTGATCATCAATAAGAACATTTGAAGCACCATGCTAAATTTCCTCTATCAATTATTCAAACACCGTTGTTTGGGTAATGTCATGAACTTCCTCTCCCCGAACCTAAATGGTTTTGTACGTTATATCCTGTCATGGATATCATGGCCCGCTTGTCCTTGGGAAGGATATACCCCTGAAATATGTGTTTAAACACATTTTCCCTTCCATTGTTTTGTTTAATCTGATAAACATAATTTCCTTTCCATTGTTTTGTTTAACCTTTCTGTGATCTATATGACATCAGCAGTAATATCTCCCTGCTTATGTAAACATCATGGTGTACAACTCGGTCAGTAAGACCCTGTTACTATTGTTGACGATATTCTGGTAACCACCGATGGACGAGAACTTTGCCTATTGGTCCGCCTCGTTTCGACGAGCAAGAAAATGGTTCTGTTCGTCCCTCGCCCTTGGTACCAACGTTGTTGCCAACATAACTGATAGGCTATCCTCTGACATACCTTGCTATCTTGACTGTGCAAATGTTAGCGCATTCCTGCTTTTAAACCACATGGTGGGCTCATAACCCACAGTTCCACAGGATCGAAACCTGACTCTCCTGTACAACATTGATTCTGAAATATTCTTGGCACTCAGCTTCATATGTAAATACACGAGCTAACTTCCTCACCATGTTTCATTTCGGTATCAGAGGCAACATTCTTCTTCTTTGCTCTGAACCCCTTCATCACCTATTTTAGGCATCAGTTGGATGCCTACCTGGTTAGAACTTGTTGAATCTCCGTATAGCACTCTCGATAGGTCCTGGTGCTTCTAAAAATCTCCTTCCTTGAGATAACTACCGGATGCTGATCCTTTCAGACAATCGTCCTTATAGCTTCCCCTTACTCCACCTCTTAAATCCCGGGACGAGATTTCTTGTAGTGGAGGAGAATTGTAACGCCCGGATAATAAAGCTATAGTAATCCCCTACTAATGATGCCAAGTCATCATTGTTACCGTTGCTAATCTCACTTTGATTCAAAACCAATTCAAATTCAATTTTAAAATAAAGTCAAATAAATTATTTCTCCAAACAGTAAAACAAAAATGTTCGCTGGGTTGCAAATTTTCACTAACTAAATGTCATGAGTGATTCAACATCATTTGAGATAGCTAATTTCCTCTGGGAATTAATGCAGTTCCAAATCAACATTTTTAAATGCTTTTCCATTTGTGAAAAATCCAAATCAATTCAAACTCCTCCCAAACTTTTTGTGGCAAGTGCCAAATATTGTAATGTATTTATTTGGTCAAGTCCCACATTTTACAGAACTCCTTTTGGCAGCTCAAATATTGCATAGCATTTTTTTGTTAAAGAAAAAAGAAACAACCCCTCCCCTCGCGTTGGGCCAACCGGCCCAGTAGCAGACCGGCCTAGCCGCCCCGTATAACTCCCCCAGCCCCCGACCTAACCTAGACTGCCCCGAACCCCACCCTCTCCCTACAGTGCCGCCAGGGGAGAGCCCCACGCTCGACCCCCGATCCACTTCCCCACCCCCACGATCCCATCTCTCTCGCACGACCCCCTGCCCCGCTCGATCTGGAAGCCCGCCCGCGCCCAGGGCGCCCGTCCCCGTCGCAGTAGCTGCCTCACCTCGCCCCCGACTCCCGTCCGCGCACCGCCTCGTCCCCTCCGCCCCTGAACTGGAACTGGGGCTCAGCCTCGACGCCGCCGCCGCCGCTCGGAGCCCCCTCGCCGGAACCACGACGCCACCGGACCGCCTCGCCTCCTTCCTCTCCATGCTGCACCGCGTTCGTCTTCCTCAAGCTCCGCCCGTGCTCCGTCCATGGCCGCCCTAAACCCCCCGCCGCACGTCGTCGTCGTCGGGCTGCTCACCGCCGGCCTCCCCGAGTCTCCCCTACAACGAGGGTGAGGAACCCCACCGGCCTCCTCCTCCCTCTGTTGTTGTGCTCACCGTTGCTCGCGCCGCCTGCGCCTCGACCATGCCCGACGTGTGCGCCCGCGCACTGCCACCTTCCTCGGTGCGCGCTCACCACGCTCCCAGGTCGTTGCCCTCCCATGCCTGACTCTGGCTGCGGCCGGGCCTGCTCCCCATCCCCGCGCGGCTGCCTTCGCCGGCGTCCGCCGCCTCCCCGCACCATGGCCTCCTCTCCGTCCGCCGCCTCCCCGCACCGTGGCCTCCTCTCCAGCCTCCGCACCCACCTACGCTCGCCCGCGGTGCTGCGTGCTCCAGTGCCCGATGCCCGGCGCCCGCGACCGCACCTTGGGGCTCTGCCCCGTTTCGCCCGTTAGCCCGTTTTGGCCTTTGTGCCTATGGCACGTGGGGTCCGTCCCTGTAATGGTATAGAAAAACGAAAATAAAGGGTTAAACAAAAGAAGTAATAATAATAATTAAAATTAGTTAATTAACTTAATTAATCCTATTAATTAACCCAATTAACTTATCAACTAATTAAACTGTTAATTAGTGTTAGTCAATAACAACCGGGACCCACGTGCTAGTTTGACCAGTCAAACAGACTGTTGACTGATGACATCATGCTGATGTCATGCCTACATAGTAATGGCTTTTATCTATTTAAATTGATTCTGTTAGTTCTGAAAATGATTTAAAACTTTGGAAATTAATAGAAACTAATCCGTAGCTCGGATGGAAATACTTTATACATGAAAGTTGCTCAGAACGACGAGATGTATTCGAATACGCGATCCGTTCATCCACCATGTGCCCCTAGCATAGCGAACATGTAACCTTTCCCCTATCTTTCGTCTGTCTGAATATGCCAAACTTCGGGAAAACATTCCCGGATGTTGTCCCCCTTCGCCGGTATCGCGTAGTACTACATTAGAACACGCCTAGTGCTGCTTATTGTCATGTCATGCATATGTGTGCCTTATATTTACTGTTTCTTCCCCCTCTCCTTCTCCGATAGACCCCGAGACCGCTGCTGATGCCCCTGTGATCAACTACATCACCGACGAATCTTCTTCCTTTACAGCAGGGCTTCCAGGCAAGCAAACCGCCCTTGAGCATTCTGATATCGCCCATTTCTTTCCCTCTCATGCTTGCATTAGAACTGCTACTGCTTTCTGTATGATCCTACTCTGATGCATAGCCTGTTATTGTTACCTGCTTTCATACCTTACCTGCTTATCCTAAACTGCTTAGTATAGGTTGGTTAGTGATCCATCAGTGACCCCCACCTTGTCCTAGTTGCCCCGCTTTATGTTCGATGACTCGATCAACGTGATCGACGTCCAGGCCCCGACACCGCACATCACCCCCCTAATAACCCACAAGTATAGGGGATCGCAATAGTTTTCGAGGGTAAAGTATTCAACCCAAATTTATTGATTTGACACAAGGGGAGCCAAAGAATATTCTCAAGTATTAGCAGCCGAGTTGTCAATTCAACCACACCTGGAAACTTAATATCTGCACCAAAGTATTTAGTAGCAAAGTAATATGATAGTAGTGGTAACGGTAGCAAACGGTAACGGTAACAAAAGTAATGTTTTTGGTATTTTGTAATGATGATAGCAATAGCAACGGAAAAGTAAATAAGCAAAGAACAATATATGGAAAGCTCGTATGCAATGGATCAGTGATGGAGAATTATGCCGGATACGGTTCATCATGTAACAGTCATAACCTAGGGTGACACAGAACTAGCTCCAATTCATCAATGTAATGTAGGCATGTATTTCGAATATATTCATACATGCTTATGGAAAAGAACTTGCATGCCATCTTTTGTCCTACCCTCCCGTGGCAGCGGGGTCCTAGCAGAAACTAAGGGATATTAAGGCCTCCTTTTAATAGAGTACCGGACCAAAGCATTAACACATAGTGAATACATGAACTCCTCAAACTACAGTCTTCACCGGTAAGTATCCCGATTATTGTCACTTCAGGGTTAACGGATCATAACACATAATAGGTGACTATAGACTTGCAAGATAGGATCAAGAAATCTCATATATTGATGAAAACATAATAGGTTCATATCTGAAATCATGGCACTCGGGCCCTAGTGACAAGCATTAAGCATAGCAAAGTCATAGCAACATCAATCTCAGAACATAGTGGATACTAGGGATCAAACCCTAACAAAACTGACTCGATTACATGATAAATCTCATCCAACCCATCACCGTCCAGCAAGCCTACGATGGAATTACTCACGCACGGCGGTGAGCATCATGAAATTGGTGATGGAGGAAGGTTGATGATGACGATGGCGACGGATTCCCCTCTCCGGAGCCCCGAACGGACTCCAAATCAGCCCTCCCGAGAGGTTTTAGGGCTTGGCGGCGGCTCCGTATCGTAAAACGCGATGAATCCTTCTCCTTTATTTTTTTCTCCCCGAAAGCAAATATATAGAGTGGGAGTCGAGGTCGGAGGAGCTCCAGGGGGCCCATGAGGTAGGGGGCACGCCCTAGGGGGGCAAGCGTGCCCGCCACCCTCGTGGCTAGGGTGTGGGCCCCCTGGTCTTCATCTTTTGCAAGGATTTTTTATTATTTCCGAAAAGATGTTCCGTGAAGTTTCAGGTCATTCCGAGAACTTTTGTTTCTGCACATAAATAACACCATGGCAATTCTGCTGAAAACAGCGTCAGACTGGGTTAGTTCCATTCAAAGCATGCAAGTTAGAGTCCAAAACAAGGGCTAAAGTGTTTGGAAAAGTAGATACGACGGACACGTATCACCCCCTAGTTGTACGACTCTGTAGAGTTACCATCGAGTGCTGAGGGTGGAACCTCTTACATCACTCCTGATGAGACCTATGTAGTGTAGCTATTCGGTCGTGGTCATCGAGGGTGGTTTCCTCCTTAACCACTTCCGATACAGCTCTGTCTTGAAACCCCTCAAGTGTGAACCTCGAGGGTGGATCCTCTTACGTTCACCTTGATGATTGCATCGAGTGGAATTCATCGGGGGTGATTCCTCGGGTTTTTTCCCTTGATGTTTGGTCACACGGATACTTGGACTTTACAACTGTTACTTGGTAAGGCAGGTCGACCTTGAGGGGTCGCGAGTGATGTGGAGATGGTTTGACCTGGAGGGTACCCGAGAGTTGAACACGAGGTGTGGCTGGGCATTCTTAGCCCTTGCCGCAAGTACCCGAGACGGGGCGATGGGGTCACATCTTTCCTGAGTCTCTGCTCGTGACCACACTATCAACACACTAACGGTTTGGATATTTGATCCGAGGGGCCTCTGGCCTGATAGCACTAACCATCACGTGGGCATAGTATGGGCGTTCTGCGTCGTATGCATCAGCCGAAGCTTAATAGACGTCAGCGACTAAGCGGCGCGCGCCGGGTTGGACTGGTAAGCACATGCCTTTTTGAAGGAGGTAGTTAGGTCTGCTCACCGGCCGCATTCACAACGTGTAGGAGTTCCTGGGGTGATGGCCCATGACCCCTGGGGGCATAGGTTTAGTCCTGCGTGCTTGACCTCTCTATTAAGCCTAGGTCGGGTTGCGGCGTATTGTTTGGCCGAGGCCGGGCAAGGCCCAGGAAAGTGTGTCCCACCGGAGTTAATCGAGCATGGTGGGTAAGTTGGTGCACCCCTGCAGGGAAGAAAACATCTATCGATAGCCTGTCCTACGGTAACGGACACTTGGAGTTGTATCCTGATACGTCTCCAACATATCTATAATTTTTTATTGTTCCATGCTATTATATTATCTGTTTTGGATGTTTATGGGCTTTATTATACACTATTATATTATTTTGGGGACTAACCTATTAACCCAGAGCCTCGTGCCAGTTTCTGATTTTCCCTTGTTTTAGAGTACCGCGGAAAAGGAAAATCAAACGGAGTCCAATTGACCTGAAACTTCACGGAACTTATTTTTGGACCAGAAGAAGCCCACGGAGTATCAGAGATGGACCAGGAGAGTCCCGGGCTGCCCACGAGGGTGGGGGCACGCCCACCCCCCTGGGCGCGCCCCCTGCCTCGTGGACAGCCCGGAGATCCACCGACGTACTTCTTCCTCCTATATATACCCATATACCCTAAAAACTTCGGGGAGCAGAATAGATCTGGAGTTCCGCCGCCAGAAGCCTCCGTAGCCACCGAAAACCAATCTAGACCCGTTCCGGCACCCTGCCGGAGGGGGAATCCCTCTCCGGTGGCCATCTTCATCATCCCGGTGCTCTCCATGACGAGGAGGGAGTAGTTCTCCCTCGGGGCTGAGGGTATGTACCAGTAGCTATGTGTTTGATCTCTCTCTCTCTCGTGTTCTTGAGGTGGTACGATCTTGATGTATCGTGAGCTTTGCTATTATAGTTGGATCTTATGATGTTTCTCCCCCTCTACTCTCTTGTAATGGATTGAGTTTTCCCTTTGAAGTTATCTTATCGGATTGAGTCTTTAAGGATTTGAGAACACTTGATGTATGTCTTGTGTGGGATACCCGTGGTGATAATGGGGTATTCTATTGATCCACTTGATGTATGTTTTGGTGATCAATTTGCGGGTTGGTTCCTCCCATGAACCTATGCATAGGGGTTGGCACACGTTTTCATCTTGACTCTCTGGTAGGAACTTTGGGGCACTCTTTGAAGTTCTTTGTGTTGGTTGAATAGATGAATCTGAGATTGTGTGATGCATATCGTATAATCATACCCACGGATACTTGAGGTGACATTGGAGTATCTAGGTGACATTAGGGTTTTGGTTGATTTGTGTCTTAAGGTGTTATTCTAGTACGAACTCTATGATAGATTGAACGGAAAGAATAGCTTCGTGTTGTTTTACTATGGAATCTTGAATAGATCGATCAGAAAGGATAATTTTGAGGTGGTTTCCTACCCTACCATAATCTCTTCGTTTGTTCTCCGCTATTAGTGACTTTGGAGTGACTCTTTGTTGCATGTTGAGGGATAGTTATATGATCCAATTATGTTATTATTGTTGAGAGGACTTGCACTAGTGAAAGTATGAACCCTAGGCCTTGTTTCCTAGCATTGCAATACCGTTTGTGCTCACTTTTATCATTAGTTACCTTGCTGTTTTTATATTTTCAGATTACAAAAACCTTTATCTATCATCCGTATACCACTTGTATCACTATCTCTTCATCGAACTAGTGCACCTATACAATTTACCATTGTATTGGGTGTGTTGGGGACACAAGAGACTCTTTGTTATTTGGTTGCAGGGTTGCTTGAGAGAGACCATCTTCATCCTACGCCTCCTACGGATTGATAAACCTTAGGTCATCCACTTGAGGGAAATTTGCTACTGTCTTACAAACCTCTGCACTTGGAGGCCCAACAACGTCTACAAGAAGAAGGTTGTGTAGTAGACATCAAGCTCTTTTCTGGCGCCGTTGCCGGGGAGGTTAGCGCTTGAAGGTATATCTTTAGATCTTGCAATCGAATCTTTTTGTTTCTTGTTTTACCACTAGTTTAGTTTATAAAAGAAAATTACAAAAAAATGGAATTGAGTTTGCCTCATACGCTTCATCTTTTTAATATCTTTCGTGAGTATGATGGAAAGGGAAATTGTGCCAAAGTGTTAGAAGAAGAATGCATTAAAATTTTTGGCACTAAATGTTTGAATAATGAGCATGATTGCAATGTTGTTAGTATGAACTCCTTGAATATCCATAGTACTAATGATGATTGCACTAGTTATGATGAAAATGCTTCCTATAAACATGTCAATTTTTCTGGAGTGCATTGGGTTTGCAAGAACACACCAAATAGGGAAGATATATATTGCAAGAGGCATAAGCATTTAGAAACTAAATGGTTGCAAGAAAGGCTAAATGTTATTGCTGAAAATTTAAAATTTCTTAGTCATACTTGTGAACTTTGCAATGAACATGGTCATTTAAATATCAAATGCAAATTGTTTCATGATCGAATCGTGTCCAAAAATTGTGATGACTTGATTTCCCTTGCACATTATAATGAACTTAGTTTGCCTTTGGGTTATGAAGAAATGAAACGTCAAACTAAGATTATTCCAGAATATAACCTCGAGAAATTCCTCGATATTGATCTAGAAGAAATTTATATGTATTGTGATGTGAATTGTATTGAAAATCCTTATATTGCCAATTACATAAAGAAAAGAAATCAAATAGAAGATGAAGAGAATACTAATGAAAGGGAAGAGACTTCCCCATATCCTCCTATTATTTCTTATGATGAATTAGGTAACGAGGAGGAGCCTTCTATTCAACCAATCTCATTAATAAGGAGCTCCAAAAATAGGATTGAACCCACGCATGATGTGGTGAAGAAGAAGAAAAGAAAAAGTAGGAGAGGTAAAAAGATATCTCTCCCAAATAATGCTGCTCCTATTACTGTTGTGCCTCATGAAAATATAGTTGTGGAATATGATGCACTTGATGATGATCTCATTATGTCTATTGCTTGTTGTGATGATTATGATTGGGAAGATAATGTTACTTCTTATGATCTTGAAAATCTTTTTGGCACTTTCTTGGAAGAATATGATAATTGCTATACCATTGGTACTATCCATACTATTGATGATGAGAGCGACTATGCTTATGATATGAAAAGGCTCAAGCTTGGGGATTCTATGTTTGATGAAGATGGTGTTTTTGAGAATATATTTGCTGCAATTAATGTTTGTCCCAAGCTTGGGGATGCTACGTTTAATGAAGATGATATTTTTATCTCCCAAGTATTGATAGGCAAATTCATAATGATGCTAGCATGCCTCCTACTTATGATGATTATATTGATGAAAGTGGGTTTGGAAGAGTGTAAACTTTAGGAAGTAATGATCCCACTATTTTGGAGGATGTTGAGTCTTATTATGATAATTATGAAATTGGATTTGGAGAGGTCATGACTTTATTTAGTGATGATTCCACTATCTTGGAAGAGGTTTCAATCGATTATGATGAGAACAAAGTTGCTACTTATGATGATTATTGTGATGACACGTATGCTATAAAAAGTAGTGATGATTATATTTATAAAACTTGTCATGATTATGGTTACCCCTTTTCTGAACATTACTCTTTTAATGTGGAAACAATTTATAGTATTCGAGTCTCTTATGATACTCCCACTATTCCGATTGAGAAGAATTTTGCTTATGTAGAGAGTAGTAAATTTTCTATGCTTGTAGATCATGAAAAGAATGATTTATGTGATAGTTATATTGTTGAATTCATTCATGATGCTACTGAAAATTATTATGAGGGAGTAACATATGCTTCTGGGAATTGCAATAATATCAAGTTTACTCTCTATGTGCTTAAAGTTTTGAAGTTATGCTTGTTTTACCTTCCTATGCAAGTTGATTATTGTTCCTATAAGTTGTTTGCTCATAAAATCCCTATGCATATAAAGTGTGTTAGTCTTAAATGTGCTGTTCATATTCTTCATGATGCTCTCTTTATGTTTCAATTCTTATCCTTTATGTGAGCATCATTGAAATCATCATGCCTAGCTAGGGGCGTTAAACGATAGCGCTTGTTGGGAAGCAACCCAACTTTATTTTTGTTCCTTGCTTTTTGCTCCTGTTTAGAAATAAATAATTTATCTAGCCTCTTTTATTATTGAGTTTTTATGTATTAATTAGTGTTTGTGCCAAGTAGAACCGTTGGGAAGACTTGGGGAAAGTCTTGTTGATCTTGCTGTAAAAAACAGAAACTTTAGCGCTCACGAGAATTGCTGCCATTTTTAGTTGGAGAGTGCTAATTAGTTAATTATTTTTGAAGATGATTAATAGATAAATTCCTAACTTCCAGAAATTTATTTTAGAATTTTGGGGGTTCCATAACTTTGCGTTAGTTACAGATTACTACAGACTGTTCTGTTTTTGACAGATTCTGTTTTTCGTGTGTTGTTTGCGTATTTTGATGAATCTATGAGTAGTATCGGAGGGTATGAACCATAGAGAAGTTGGAATACAGTAGGTTTAACACCAATATAAATCAAGAATGAGTTCATTACAGTACCTTGATGTGGTGTTTTCTTTTCTTTCGCTAACGGAGCTCACAGGATTTTCTATTTTGAGTTTTGTGTTGTGAAGTTTTCAAGTTTTGGGTTAAGTTTTGATGGACTATGGAATAAGAAGTGGCAAGAGCCTAAGCTTGGGGATTCCCAAGGCACCCCAAGGTAATATTCAAGTACAACCAAGAGCCTAAGCTTGGGGATGCCCCGGATGGCATCCCCTCTTTCGTCTTCGTTCATCGGTAACTTTACTTGGAGCTATATTTTTATTCACCACATGATATGTGTTTTGCTTGGAGCGTCATTTTATTTTATTTTGTTTTGCTTGCTGTTTGAACAAAATATCAAGATCTGAAATTATTAAATGTTAGAGAGTCTTCACATAGTTGCATAATTATTAAACTACTCATTGATCTTCACTTATATCTTTCAGAGTAGTTTGTCGTTTGCTCTAGTGCTTCACTTATATCCCTTTTAGAGCACGGCGGTGGTTTTATTTTGAAGAAATATATGAACTCTCATGCTTCACTTATATTATTTTGAGAGTCCTAAACAGCATGGTAATTTTCTTTGGTTATGAATTTAGACCTAATATGATGGGCATCCAAGAGGGATATAATAAAAACTTTCATATAGAGTGCATTGATTACTATGAGAAGTTTGATACTTGATAATTGTTTTGAGATATGGAGATGGTGATATTAGAGTGATGCTAGTTGAGTAGTTGTGAATTTGAGAAATACTTGTGTTGAAGTTTGTGATTCCCGTAGCATGCACGTATGGTGAACCGTTATGTGACGAAGTCGGAGCATGATTTGTTTATTGATTGTCCTCCTTATGAGTGGCGGTCGGGGACGAGCGATGGTATTTTCCTACCAATCTATCCCCCTAGGAGAATGCGCATAGTACTTTGTTTCGATAACTAATAGATTTTTGCAATAAGTATGTGAGTTCTTTATGACTAATGTTGAGTCCATGGATTATACGCACTCTCACCCTTCCACCATTGCTAGGCTCTCTAATACCGCGCACCTTTCGCCGGTATCATACACCCACCATATACCTTCCTCAAAACAGCCACCATACCTATCTATCATGACATTTCCATAGCCATTCTGAGATATATTGCCATGCAACTTTCCACCGTTCAGTTTACTATGACACGCTCCATCATTGTCATATTGCTTTCCATGATCATGTAGTTGACATTGTATTTGTGGCAAAGCCACCATTCATGTAGTTGACATTGTATTTGTGGCAAAGCCACCGTTCATAATTCTTTCATACATGTCACTCATGCATCATTGCTATCCCGGTATACCACCGGAGGCATTCATATAGAGTCATACTTTGTTCTAGTATCGAGTTGTAAATAAATAGAAGTGTGATGATCATCATTCATAGAGTATTGTCCCAAAAAAAGAGAAAGGCCCCAAAAAAAGAAAGGCCAAATAAAAAATAAAAGGGACAATGCTACTATCCTTTTACCACACTTGTGCTTCAAAGTAGCACCATGATATTCATGATAGAGAGTCTCTTGTTTTGTCACTTTCATATACTAGTGGGAAATATTCATTATAGAACTTGGCTTGTATATTCCAACAATGGGCCTCCTCAAGTGCCCCTAGGTCTTCGTGAGCAAGAAAGTTGGATGCACACCCACTTAGTTCCTATTGTTGAGCTTTCATATACTTATAGCTCTAGTGCATCCGTTGCATGGCAATCCCTACTCACTCACATTGATATCTATTAATGGGCATCTCCATAGCTCGTTGATACGCCTAGTTGATGTGAGACTATCTTCTTCCTTTTTGTCTTCTCCACAACCACCATTCTATTCCACATATAGTGCTATATCCATGGCTCACGCTCATGTATTGCGTGAAGATTGAAAAGGTTTGAGAACATCAAAAGTATGAAACAATTGCTTGGCTTGTCATCGGGGTTGTGCATGATTTAAATACGTTGTGTGGTGAAGATGGAGCATAGCCAGACTATATGATTTTGTAGGGATAGCTTTCTTTGGCCATGATATTTTGAGAAGACATAATTGCTTTGTTAGTATGCTTGAAGTATTATTATTTTCATGTCAATATTAAACTTTTGTCTTGAATCTTATGAATCTGAATATTCTTGCCACAATAAAGAGAATTGTATGGATAAATATGTTAGGTAGCATTCCAAATCAAAAATTCTGTTTTTATCATTTACCTACTCGAGGACGAGCATGAATTAAGCTTGGGGGTGTTGATACATCTCCAACGTATCTATAATTTTTGATTGTTCCATGCTATTATATTATCTGTTTTGGATGTTTATGGGCTTTATTATACACTTTTATATTATCTTTGGGACTAACCTATTAACCCAGAGCCTAGTGCCAGTTTATGTTTTTTCCTTGTTTTAGAGTATCGCAGAAAAGGAAAACCAAACGGAGTCCAATTGACCTGAAACTTCACGGAACATATTTTTGGACTAGAAGAAGCCCACAGAGTATTGGAGATGGACCAGGAGAGTCCCGGGCTGCCCACGAGGATGGGGGCCCCTTGGGCGCGCCCCCTGCCTCGTGCACAGCCCGGAGATCCACCAACATACTTCTTCTTCCTATATATACCCATATACCCTAAAAACTTTGGGGAGCAGAATAGATCGGGAGTTCCGCCGCCAGAAGCCTTCGTAGCCATCGAAAACCAATCTAGACCCGTTCCGGGACCCTGCCGGAGGGGGAATCCCTCTCCGGTGGCCATCTTCATCATCCCGGTGCTCTCCATGACGAGGAGGGAGTAGTTCTCCCTCGGGGGTGAGGGTATGTACTAGTAGCTATGTGTTTGATCTCTCTCTCTCTCTCGTGTTCTTGAGGTGGTACAATCTTGATGTATCGCGAGCTTTACTATTATAGTTGGATCTTATGATGTTTATCCCCCTCTACTCTCTTGTAATGGATTGAGTTTTCCCTTTGAAGTTATCTTATCGGATTGAGTCTTTAAGGATTTGAGAACACTTGATGTATGTCTTGCGTGGGATACCCATGGTGACAATGGGGTATTCTATTGATCCACTTGATGTATGTTTTGGTGATCAACTTGCAGGTTCCTCCCATGAACCTATGCATAGGGGTTGGCACACGTTTTCGTCTTGACTCTCCGGTAGGAACTTTGGGGCACTCTTTGAAGTTCTTTGTGTTGGTTGAATAGATGAATCTAAGATTGTGTGATGCATATCGTATAATCATACCCACAGATACTTGAGGTGACATTGGAGTATCTAGGTGACATTAGGGTTTTGGTTGATTTGTGTCTTAAGGTGTTATTCTAGTACAAACTCTGTGATAGATTGTACGGAAAGAATAGCTTTGTGTTATTTTACTATGGACTCTTGAGTAGATCGATCAGAAAGGATAACTTTGAGGTGGTTTCGTACCCTACCATAATCTCTTCGTTTGTTCTCTGCTATTAGTGACTTTGGAGTGACTCTTTGTTGCATGTTGAGGGATAGTTATATGATCCAATTATGTTATTATTGTTGAGAGGACTTTCACTAGTGAAAGTATGAACCCTAGGCCTTGTTTCCTAGCATTGCAATACCGTTTGTTCTCACTTTTATCATTAGTTACCTTGCTGTTTTTATATTTTCATATTACAAAAATCTTTATCTACCATCCATATACCACTTGTATCACTATCACTTCGCCGAACTAGTGCACCTATACAATTTACCATTGTATTGGGTGTGTTGGGGACACAAGAGACTCTTTGTTATTTGGTTGCAGGGTTGCTTGAGAGAGACCATCTTCATCCTACGCCTCCTACGGATTGATAAACCTTATGTCATCTACTTGAGGGAAATTTGCTACTGTCCTACAAACCTCTGCACTTGGAGGCCCAACAACATCTACAAGAAGAAGGTTGTGTAGTAGACATCATATCCCGATCGATACAGCTAGAACTGGATACTTGAGATGAGAGCTGGATATGAGAAATGAATAGTATGGCTCTGGGATTGCTTTCTTGCAGGGAGGCGAGAAAGGATCTCTGGCCGAGGTTGATAACACTACTACTACTTTACATTATGTTGATATGTACTCTTATATATGCTGCAAGATGCTTGAAGATGCTAGTCTTCGATAGGCTAGGCTTTCCCCTTCTCTTCTGGCATTATGCAGTTTAGTCCACAGGTACAACCCATTCGTTTGATACAGATGCATACTTAGTTTATATCTAATGTAAGTCTTGCGAGTACTTTGGATGAGTACTCACGGTTGCTTTGCTACCTCTTTTTGATGTGGAATGCTCGTCCTCGAGTAGGTAAATGATAAAAACAGAATTTTTGATGTGGAATGCTTTCTAGAATATTCTTCAATGTATTTTTCGCTATTGTGGCATGAATGTTTAGATCCGAAAGATTCAAGATAAAAGTTTATTGTTGATATAAAAATAGTAATACTCCAAGTATGCTAATCAAGCAATTATGTCTTATCAAAATACCATAGCCAAAGAAAACTTATCCCTACAAAGTCATATAGTTTGTCCATGCTTCATTTTCGTCACACGAAATGCTCTTGTCATGCACAACCCCGATGACAAGCCAAGCAATTGTTTCATACTTAGCCTTTTCAAACTCTTTCAACTTTCACGCAATATATGAGCGTGAGCCATGGACATAGACTATGGGTGGAATAGAATATGATGATTGAGGTTGTGTGAGAAGACAAAAAGGGAGAAAGTCTCACATTGACGCGGCTAATCAATGGGCTATGGAGATGCCCACCGATTGATGTCAATGCAAGGAGTAGGGATTGCCATGCAACGGATGCACTAGAGTTATAAATATATGAAAGCTCATCAATGAAACTAAGTGGGTGTGCATCCAACTCGCTTGCTCACAAAAACCTAGGGCATTTGAGGAAGCCCATCTTTGGAATATACAAGCCAAGTTCTATAATGAAAAATTCCCACTAGTATATGAAAGTGACAAAATAAGAGACTCTCTATCATGAAGATCATGGTGCTACTTTGAAGCACAAGTGTGGAAAAGGGATAGTAACATTGTCCCTTCTCTCTTTTTCTCTCATTTATTTTCATTTTTTTCCTTTTTTTGGGCCTTCTTTTTTTGGCCTCTTTTCTTTCTCCCTTTTTATTTTTTATCTTTCGTCCGGAGTCTCATCCCGACTTGTGGGGGGAATCATAGTCTCCATCATCCTTTCCTCACATGGGACAATGCTCTAATAATGATCATCACACTTTTATTTTCTTACAACTCAAGAATTACAACTCGATACTTAGAACAAAATATGACTCTATGTGAATGCCTCCGGCGGTGTACCCGGATTGCGATGAATCAAGAGTGACATGTATGAAAAAATTATGAACAGTGGCTTTGCCACAAATACAATGTCAACTACATGATCATGCAAAGCAATATGACAATGATGATGCGTGTCATAATAAATGGAACGCTGGAAAGTTGCATGGCAATATATCTCGGAATGGCTATGGAAATGCCATAATAGGTAGGTATGGTGGCTATTTTGAGGAAGATATAAGGAGGCTTATGTGTGATAGAGTGTATCATATCACGGGGTTTGGATGCACCGGCGAAGTTTTCACCAACTCTCAAGGTGGGAAAGGGCAATGCACGGTACCGAAGAGGCTAGCAATGATGGAAGGGTGAGAGTGCGTATAATCCATGGACTCAACATTAGTCATAAAGAACTCACATACTTATTGTAAAAATCTACAAGTCATCAAAACCAAGCACTATGCGCATCCTCCTAGGGGGATAGATTGGTAGGAAAAGACCATCGCTCGTCCCCGACCGCCACTCATAAGGAAAGCAATCAAAGAACACCCCATGCTTCAAATTTGTCACATAACATTCACCATACGTGCATGCTATGGGACTTGCCATCTTCAACACAAGTATTCATCAATTTCAGATTTACTCAACTAGCACACTTCTAATATTACCACCTTTATATCTCAAAACCATCTATCAAGCATCCAACTTCTCTTAGCATTTAAAACTTATAGCCAAAGTGAATTACCATGCTGTTCTAAAGGTCTCTCAAAATGATATAAGTGAATCATGAGAGATCAATTATTTCTATAAAATAAAACCACCGCCGTGCTCTAAAAGATATAAGCGAAGCACTAGAGCAAAAATTGTATAGCTCAAAAGATATAAGTCAAGCACATAGAGTATTCTAATAAATTCCAATTCATGTGTGTCTCTACCAAAAGGTGTGTAAAGCAAGGATGATTGTGGTAAACTAAAAATCAAAGACTCAAATCATACAAGACGCTCCAAGCAAAACACATATCATGTGGCGAATAAAAATATAGCTCCAAGTAAAGTTACCGATAGACGAAGACGAAAGAGGGGATGCCTTCCGGGGCATCCCCAAGCTTAGGCTTTTTGGTGTCCTTGGATTTTACCTTGGGGTGCCTTAGGAATCCCCAAGATTAGGCTCTTTCCACTCCTTGTTCCATAATCCATCAAATCCTTACCCAAAACTTGAAAACTTCACAACACAAAACTTAAAAGAAAATCTTCATGAGCTCCGTTAGTAAAAAGAAAACAAACCACCACTTCAAGGTACTGTAATGAACTCATTATTTATTTATATTGGTGTTAAACCTAATTTATTCCAACTTCTCCATGGTTTATAAACTCTTATACTAGCCATAGATTCATCAAAATAAGCAAACAACACACGAAAAACAGAATCTGTAAAAAACAGAACAGTCTGTAGTAATCTGTAGGTTTCGACCACTTCTGGAAACCAAAAAATTCTAAAATAAATTTATGGACGTGAGGAATTTATCTATTAATCATCTTCGAAAATAATTAACTAAATAGCACTCTCCAGTAAAAAATGGCAGCAAATATCATGACCGCTAAAGTTTCTGTTTTTACAGCAAGATCAAAAAGACTTTCCCCAAGTCTTTCCAACGGTTATACTTGGGACAAACACTAATTAAAAGCATAAAACCACATCTAAACAGAGGCTAGATCAATTATTTATTACTAAACAGAATCAAAAAGCAAGGAACAAAAATAAAAATTGGGTTGCCTCCCAACAAGCGCTATCGTTTAACGCCCCTAGCTAGGCATGATGATTTCAATGATGCTCACATAAAAGATAAGAATTGTAACGTAAAGAGAGCATCATGAAGAATATTACTAGCACATTTAAGTCTAACCCACTTCCTATGCATATGGATTTTGTGTGCAAACAACTTGTGGGAACAAGAATCAACTTGCATAGGAAGGTAAAACAAGCATAACTTCAAAACTTTAAGCACATATAGAGGAAACTTGATATTATTGCAACTCCTACAAGCATATATTCCTCCCTCGTAATAAATTTCAGTAGCATCATGAATGAATTCAACAATATAACCATCACATACAGCATTCTTTTCATGATCTACAAGCATAGAAATTTTATTACTCTCCACACAAGCAAAATTCTTCTCATTCGTAATAGTGGGAGTATCATAAGAGACTCGAATACTATAAATTGTTTCCACATTAAAAGAGTAATGTTCAGAAAAGGGTAATCATAATCATGACAAGTTTTAATATAATCATCACTACTTTTTATAGCAGACATATCATCACAATAATTATCATAAGTAGCAACTTTGTTCTCATCATAATCGATTGAAACCTCTTCCAAGATAGTGGAATCATTACTAAATAAAGTCATGACCTCTCCAAATCCACTTTCATAATTGTCAAAATAAGATTCAACATCCTCCAAAATAGTGGGATCATTACTTCCTAAAGTTGACACTCTTCCAAACCCACTTTCATCAATATAACCATCATACATAGGAGGCATGGTATCGTCATAATAAATTTGCTCATCAAAACTTGGGAGGCTAGAAATATCATATTCATTAACATAGCATCCCCAAGCTTGGGACAAACACTAATTGCAGCAAATATATTCTCAAACATGTCATTCTCATCAAACATAGCATCCCCAAGCTTGGGCCTTTTCATATCATAAGCATAATCACTCTCATCATTAATAGTATGGATAGCACCAATAGTATAACAATTATCATCATCACAATGAGTAATAGGAGCAACATCATTTGGGAGGGATACATTTTTACCCTTGGTTCTCCGTCTTTTCTTTTTCTTCTTCACATCATGTGTGGGTTTAATCCTCTTTTTGGAGCTCCTTATTAATGAGATTGGTTGAATAGAAGGCTCCTCCTCGTTACCTGGCTCATCATAAGAAATAATAGGAGGATATTGGGAAGCCTCTTCCCTTTCATTAGTATTCTCTTCATGTTCTATTTGTTTTAGTTTCTTTATGTAATTGGCAATATAAGGATTTTCAATGCAATTCACCGCACAATACATAAATATTTCTTCTAGATCAATATCCAGGAATTTCTCAAGGTTATATTCTGGAATATGCTTAGTTATACGTTTCATTTCTTCATAACCCAAAAGCAAACTAAGTTCATTATGATGTGCAAGGGAAATCAAATCATCACAATTTTTGGACATGATACGATCATGAAACAATTTGCATTTGAGATTTAAATGACCATGTTCATTGCAAAGTTCACAAGTATGGTGAAGAAATTTTAAATTTTTAGCACAAACATCTAGCCTCTCTTGCAACCATTTAGTTTCCAAATACTTATGCCTCTTGCAAAATCTATTTTCCCTAATTGGTGTGTACTTGCAGGCTCTATATATTCCACAAAAGTTGACATGCTTATAAGAGACATTTTCATCATGACTAGTGCAATCATCATTAGTACTATGGATACTCAAGGAGTTCATACTAATGTTGGGTTTTGTCGTAATTTCAAAAAAAATTCTACGCACACGCAAGATCATGTGATGCATAGCAACAAGAGGGGAGAGTGTTGCCTACGTACCCACGCAGACCGACTGCGGAAGCGTTGACGCAACGTAGAGGAAGTAGTTGTACGTCTTCACGATCCAACCGATCAAGC
This sequence comes from Triticum urartu, assembly GCF_003073215.2. Classification (NCBI taxonomy): domain Eukaryota; kingdom Viridiplantae; phylum Streptophyta; class Magnoliopsida; order Poales; family Poaceae; genus Triticum; species Triticum urartu. The sequence continues at coordinate 516,031,377 of NC_053026.1, forward strand.
ACCGAAACTACGGCGCCTCCGAGTTCGAGCACACGTTCCTAATCTCGAAATAATGAAAATTAGTAATTAAAGGGCTCAAGCTAGCATGATGAATGAATTGCATGAATCATGAAGCAAACCACATACCCAGTTGCGCCCGAACTGATATAAGTTGGAGCTGCCTTGATGGTGTGGCACACCTTCCATTTGGGCACGTTTGTCCTTGGCCTCGTTGTGGAGGGCTAGCCATCGTTGTGAGCACCACTCATCGACCAACACCTCCCAACAATCCATCCGATCCGCACACCATCTCGGAGGCGCCTAAGTTAGCAAATAGAAACTTGAGCGCTACGGCTAAGAATTACTAAATGAAGGAACTTAAGTAGAGAAGGCCTTAAGAATTACCTTCATGTACTGCTCCTTACTCAGGAACTTATCGCGGCACGCCGGCTTGGTCTTCTTGATACCACGCAAGGCGTAGTAGTCTCGAACAGCCTGCACCCGAGCCTCGTGTCGTAAGTTCTGGAGTAGGCGCTTGCAGACATTCTCGATAACATGTGCCGCGTCCTCCTCGTATCCCTCCTCACACCTGTAGAATGTCTGCAATCAAATGAGACAATATTGATTAGTACAATTAATAACTAGCTAGTTGAAGATTTTTAAATGTGTAAAGGAGAAATTACCCAGAACTTTCTGATCACCATGTCTGCCCTCGTGTTGCACACGACACCGTCGATAATCTCATCCGGCGGGGCCGGGGCAGCCACGTAGTGCTCCCAGCTCAATCCAAGCTCTGGAAGCCGACCCTCACCAGGCAACGTGACAAACCCCGGGAAGTTTTGCCGGCAAAGAACTCCAAGGACGGAGTTGGGCCGGCGGACACTATGATGGTGGTCCCAACCCCTGCAGCATGACAAGGCCAACGCATTAGTTATTTGAAAAAACGTGAATGCACAAGGTACAAAAATATTAAATGCACTTACGTACCTCTCCCCATCAGGGAAAATCAACCACCTCTGCTCGCGGGTCACCGGCACGGACGGGAGCCGTGTAGCACCACGCTGGTAGACGGTGCCCCCCTCCTCCTCAAGATCAGTCGGCTCCCCGCCATCATCAGCATGGCCACTCGGCTCCTCGGGCTGATCCGGCCAGGTACCCCATCCGGACGTGTGCTCCTCCGGGGTCACGTGGGCCGAACTCTCGTGGGCCGAAGGCCAGTCGACCCGAGGCTCCTGGGCCCAAGACCCGTGGACCGGAGGCTCGTGGACAGGAGTCCGTGTAGCCTCCTCCTCGGACGAGTCCACCCTAGCAGTCACGTGCTCGGGTGAAACGGCTGGGGGTGGCGGCGAGGAAGGCGCCGTAGCAGTCACCCTACCTCCTCTCCCACGACCAGGTGCCCCACCTCCTCTCTTCCTACCTCGTCCCCTGCTGGGCACCGCGGTCGACGAAGAAGGGCCTGGCGGTGTGGCCATACTGTCCAGCAACGCTCGGCGAAGAGGTGCGTCTGGAATGGAAGACCTCAGACCACGCTCCCGACCAGCGCCCACCATCTTTCAACACCTGCCATCACAAACAGTAAACGAAATTAGTACAACATAAAAAAAGACCGACATGAATAATAATATGTGTATCACTTAAGTGTATCATCATCAAGTACAACATAAAAAAAATGTAATACCTGACACTACTAATAATATCGATCAGTATCATCAATAAATGCATAATCATCATCAACACTATAATCAATGACGGGCTCATAGGGTTCATTGGCATCAACATGTGCAAGGCCACCTTGACGTAATCGGTCAAGCATTGACAGGTCATCCGCAGCAGTAACCTCTTCTTGTTCCGGCTCTTCTTGTTCCTCCTCTGGGGTGATGTCGGATTCATTGTCGCTGTCTACTTCAATGTTTTGGGGTGAAGTATAGCGGTTCTTGAAACGCTTTTTGGAAATACATGTCTCTTGGAAGAATTCTCCTTCATATGTGTCTGGGTTAATGTGAGGTTCATAATCCTCTTCCTTTGGGGGAGAAAGTCTAGCACGTGGCGGCACTTCATAAACGACATCCCAACCTTTCAGATTTGGATTAGTTTGGCAGGCCCACGGTAGATAGAATACTTGGGTCGCCTGTTGAGCCATAATATAGACATCAGGAACATCTAAATGAGTGCTTTGGTTGATTTCAACTAGCCCTACATGTTCATGAGTCCTTCTAGTCTCCTTCGGCTGAAACCAATAACATTTGAAGACTACGACATTCGGTGGATTTTCACCATAGAACAGAAGTTCATAAATTGCTTCAACTCTCCCATAATACTCGGTACCTCCTTCGCCGATAGCAGATACACAACAATTTGTTGACTTTCGGTCGGCCATAGATAGCTCTTTGCCATAGGTACGAAAGCGATACCCGTTGATGTCGTACTTGTCAAATGAACGGACCTTATAGTCAAAACCATTAGCGACTTGTCTCAATTCGGCGTCCATAGACTCTGAATTAGCCTACAAGTTTAATACGAAAGGATTGTTGCATTATGCACAAATTAGAGAATGATATGAAATTGTCTAATAGAAATTACCGTTTGTTTGAACCAAGAGATAAAACCGGGATAGCCACCTCCTTGCTTTGCGAGAAGCTCATACTCTTCGACGGAATCCTTTTGGATCTCCGCTCCATACGAGAATATGGTGACGTATCGACTGTATGACATATCCAGGAATAAGAGTAGTTCAAAGGAAATAGAAGTTGCGAAACAATGTACCGAGAACTTACTCTATGTACGGCCGCACTTCTATCAGGTTGTTGAAGATATACAACGAAATGGTCCGCCATTCTTCGTTATCCAAAGATACTGGATGTGAAACACTAGCTGGTGCGAGATTCCCTTTGAATAGGCTGAGGTTGGATGCACCCTTTTTAGGCTCGTCAGCATTGTACCGAGGCTTCGGATTATGCAAATGACGATTTTTGGCTTCGTAGTGCGCTGTTACGAAGTTTGCCGCCTCCTATGTGATGAATGCCTCAGCCGTCAATGCTTCAATTCTATGTTTATTTTTACATTTTTCTCGAAGCGTCTTCTGCATCCTCTCAGTTCGGTAGCACCATAGATTTTGCACGGGCCCCCCCAATCTTGCCTCGGTCGGGAGATGCAAAATCAAATGCTGCATTGGATTAAAGAAGCCCGGTGGAAAGATCTTCTCTAACTTGCAGATCAACTCCGGCGCCAACTCTTCCATTTCTTCTGCACGCCAGGCGATAGTTCTTTCGCACAAAGAACACGGAAGAAATAGCTGAGTTCTGCCAGTACTAGCCATTCATCCTCAGGGATGAAGCCACGCAACATCACCGGCATTACCCGCTCAATCCATATGTGCCAATCATGACTCTTGAGACCAAATATCTTCAGTTTATCAAGATTCACTCCCCTCTTTAGATTCGCTGCATACCCATCGGGGAACATCAACTGCTGTTGCATCCACAAGAGAATTTCCCTCATAGCTGGCCTTCCAAGATTGAACCATGCCTTTGGCTTCATCCAGTTCTGCTTTCCTTTCGGTTCTTTCATGTTTTGTAACGGCCTATCACATAGCGCCTCCAGATCGACTCTAGCCTTAGTATTATCCTTTGACTTCCCATCTATGCCGAACAATGTACCAAAAAGTGCCTCGGCGATATTCTTCTCAGTGTGCATCACGTCGATGTTGTGTGGGCAAAGGAGGTCTTTGAAGTAAGGCAGATCCCATAAGCATGTTTTGTGAGTCCACGCGTGCTTAGTATTATACCCCTTGAAGTACCCTGGACGTTGTGGATCTGGCTCGAGAGCGTTTAACTGATCCAGGGTCTATTGGCCTGTCAATGCAGGTGGTGCAGAGTTTTTGACAACTCTACCCCTGATGAAGTTCTTCTTGTCTTTACTGAACTTATGGCGAGGATCCAGGAACTGTCTATGCATGTCGAAGCAAGAAAACTTGCAACCGGCCTGAAGCCAACGAAACTCAAGAGCTCCCTTGCATGTGGGGCACGGGAACCTTCCATGCACACACCAGCCAACGAATAGCGCATACGTCGGCAAGTCATGCGTCGAGTACATGTACCAGACACGCATTATGAAGTTCCGTTTGCTAAAGGCGTCGTATGTCTTGAACCCATTATCCCAGGCTTCTTGCAATTCGTCCTTAAGCGGCTGCATGTACACATTCATATTTTTGCCCGGATAGTTGGGTCCTGGAATTATCAACGTCGGGAAAATTTTCTTTCTTTGCATAATCTGTCCGGGGGGGAGATTGAGTGGAAAGACAAATACGGGCCAACAACTGTATTGGGTTGCCGTCATACCAAACACACTGAACCCATCCGTGCTGATGCCGACTCGAGGATGCCTCGGATCTGCCGCTTTGTCAGCATGTAATTCATCAAACTTTTTCCACGCAACACCATCCGATGTGTGTACCATCATCAGATTCCCATCTGCATCTAGTTCGGTTCTTTTGCCTGTTTTGTGCCATGTCATCTGTCTGGCCGTCTCTTCGACCATGAAAAGACGTTGAAGTCTTGCTACGATTGGCATATACCGAAGAACACTAACGGGGATTTTGGTCTGTGTCTTCTCACCCATACCGTTGTCTACCACAATATACCTGGAAGACTTGCAAATGGGACAATAGTTCAAGTCCGCATAGTCAAGCCTAAATAAGGCACATCCTTTCTCACAGGCATGTATCTTCTCATAGGGCATCTTCAGTGCACGGAGGATTTTGTCCGACTGGTACAGGTTTGCAGGCATTACATGGCCTTTGGGTAGAAAGCGTCCAAATACTGTCATAATTGCGTCATAGCATTCTCTGCCCAAGTTGAACTGAGCCTTCAGAGCCATTACTTGTGAGATGGCATCCAACTGACAAAGCTCAGTGTGCTCGTGGAGCGGACGTTTCGAAGACTCCAACATTTCATTGAAGGCCTTTGCAGATTCCTCCATCTCCTCGTCCAAATCCCGAGCATCATCATAGCCTTGCACCATGTTTTCCATCCCGGTACCATGCTCGTCGGTGCGACGATGATCCACCTCAGCTCGGTCACGTTGGGCAGACTCACCATGAAATGTCCACACCGTATAATCGGGCGTAAAACCACTCTTCTGCAGGTGTTTGCCCATTTCAGCCTCTGTCTTCTTTTCCCAATTGCCGCACCGGAAACAGGGGCACCAGGTTTTCTTTTGGCCATTTGCAAATGCGGCTTGCACAAACCCCTTAGTTTTTGTGAACCATTCAGCGCTCCATTTGTTCTGACCAGTGTGACCGGTATACATCCAAGCACGGTCACTCATCTTGACTTCCAGAGCTACTGGACACACAACAATTATATATGTAATTCACCATGTATATATTCATCAGTTGATCTACTTTGTCAATTTTATTACGTCCATGCAACCTACACTCTAATAGGTAATGATAGGTCCTAATCCCACCCGTGTATGTGTAGATTGGGTTTATTTTCCCATGCTATGCTCCGGATCCGACGCAAAATTTCGGCAGCACCTCCCCGTTGTTCTCCTGATACACGTCTCTGCAATAAACAGAGAGGATGTGTACCCGGAGAACAACAGGGGAGGCACTGACGAAATATATGCGTCGGATCCGGAGCAAAGCATATGGGAAAACGAACCCAATCTACACATACTCGGGCTGTCCTTGGATAGCGTTGGACAATTCGAAAGAATCAAGGTTATAAATATGCAAATGCATGCATATTTATAACTATGACGCTTTCGAACGGGAGACACATATTGGTTACGCATATTGATGATTCAAGACACATATATAGCTAGCTATCAAGTTTCATCGGAATAGATCAAATAATTAATGGGGGAGGAGGACTTGTCATTTGTGCTCACCCACGAACGAAGGGGCAGAGCTCGTCAAACGCACGGCGAGGTCGTCGAACACCAAACCTCGCAGCGATGAAACAACTGCACATTTAAAACTACACGATCAACACAATTATATATGATGTTTTTCATAACAAAATCGAAAAATATATGACCTAACTAATAATTCACAAATATATGACCCCGTCGGCCTCTGGAAGGCCAAAGAACACCTTTTCGGGAGGTGTCGGTGGTCGGGGTGTCCTGTCGGTGTCGGGGTGCCGTGTCGGGGTCTCGGGGTCGGGGTGTCGGGTCGGGGTGCCGGGTCGGGGTTGGGGTGCCGTGTCGGGTCGGGGTGCCGTGTCGGGTCGGGTTTTTTTCCCTCTTTTTTCCTTTTCTTCTTCTTCTTATTCTTCCTTTTCTTCCTTTTCTTCCTTCTTCTTCTTCTTCTTCTTCTTCTTCTTCTTCTTCTTCTTCTTCTTTCCTTTTTCCTTTTCTTCTTCTCCTCCTCTCCTCTTTTTTCTTCTTCTTCTTCCTCTTCTTCTTTTTTCTTCTCCTCCTCCTCTTCTTCTTCTTCCTTTCCTTTTTCCTCTTCTTCTTCTCCTCCTCTCCTCTTTTTCTCTTCTTCTTCTTCTTTCCTCAAACTAAACTAAACCTAAAACTAAAACTAAAACTAAATCTAAATTAAAAATAAACCTAAAACTAATAAAACAGAAAAAAGGAAAAAACTAAATCTAAACCTAAAACTAAACTAAAACTAAACCTAAAACTAAATCTAAACTAAAACTAGAAAAGAAAAAAACAGAAAAAAAAACCAGAAAAAAGGAGGGGGCTCACCTGGGGCAGGGCCGGTGGAGGAGGGGGGGCCGGGGCGGCGGGGGCGACGGGGTGGGAAGTGGTGGCGGCGCGAGGAGAGAACAGAGAGGGGCGGGGGGTACGGGCCGTTAGATACTGCCCTCTTTGCCGTCCGCCCCTCTTTGCCGTCCGCCCTTTTGCCTCTTTGCCGTCTGCTGGCAGACGGCAAAGAGGTGGGCCGTTAAGTTTTTCCCAAACGGGCGGGGGGTGGGGGCCACCTCTCTCTTTGCCGTCTGCCAGCTGACGGCAAAGATTCTTTGCCGTCTGCTGGCGAACGGCAAAGATCTGGCGGACGGCAAAGAGCTTCTTTGTCGTCAGCCTGATCTTTGCCGTCTGCTTTTTGGTAGCTGATGGCAAAGAGCTTCTTTGCCGTCAGCTAGCAGACGGCAAAGAGCTGGCAGATGGCAAATTAGCTGATTCCAGTAGTGATGGATCATATCTCAGATTTCATGGCTTCAAGCCACTTTGCGGAATCTGGGCTCACCTTCGCTTCTTCATAGTTCGTAGGTTCATCATGATCTAGTAGCATGACTTCCAGAACAGGATTACCGTACCACTCTGGCGCGGATCTTACTCTGGTTGATCTACGAGGTTCAGTAGTATCTTGTTCTGAAGTTTCATGATCATCATCATTAGCTTCCTCACTAACTGGTGTAGGTGTCACAGAAACAGTTTTCTGTGATGTACTACTTTCCAATAAGGGAGCAGGTACAGTTACCTCGTCAAGTTCTACTTTCCTCCCACTCACTTCTTTCGAGAGAAACTCCTTCTCCAGAAAGTTTCCGAATTTAGCAACAAAAGTCTTGCCTTCGGATCTGTGATAGAAGGTGTATCCAATAGTTTCCTTTGGATATCCTATGAAGACGCACTTCTCCGATTTGAGTTTGAGCTTATCAGGATGAAACTTTTTCATATAAGCATCGCAACCCCAAACTTTAAGAAACGACAGCTTAGGTTTCTTGCCAAACCATAGTTCACACGGTGTCGTCTCAATGGATTTAGATGGTGCCCTATTTAACGTGAATGCAGCTGTCTCTAATGCATAACCCCAAAATGATAGTGGTAGATCGGTAAGAGACATCATAGATTGCACTATATCCAATAAAGTACGGTTATGACGTTCGGACACACCATTATGCTGTGGTGTTCCATGTGGCATGAGTTTGTGAAACTATTCCACATTGTTTTACTTGAAGACCAAACTCGTAACTCAAATATTTGTCTCCGCGATCAGATCGTAGAAACTTTATTTTCTTGTCACGATGATTTTCCACTTCACTCTGAAATTCTTTGAACTTTTCAAACGTTTCAGACTTATGTTTCATTAAGTAGATATACCCATATCTGCTTAAATCATCTGTGAAGGTGAGAAAATAATGATATCCGCCACGAGCCTCAATATTCATCGGACCACATACATCGGTATGTATGATTTCCAACAAATCTGTTGCTCTCTCCATAGTACCAGAGAACGGTGTTTTAGTCATCTTGCCCATGAGGCACGGTTCGCAAGTACCAAGTGATTCATAATCAAGTGGTTCCAAAATCCCATCAGCATGGAGTTTCTTCATGCGCTTTACACCAATATGACCTAAACGGCAGTGCTACAAATAAGTTGCACTATCATTATTAACTTCGCATCTTTTGGTTTCAATATTATGAATATGTGTATCACTACGATCGAGATCCAATGAACTTGTTTCATTGGGTGTATGACCATCAAAGGTTTTATTCATGTAAACAGAACAACAATTATTCTCTGACTTTAATGAATAACCGTATTACAATAAACATGATCAAATCATATTCATGCTCAACGCAAAAACCAAATAACACTTATTTAGGTTCAACACTAATCCCGAAAGTATAGGGGAGTGTGTGATGATGATCATATCAATCTTGGAACCACTTCCAACACACATCGTCACTTCACCCTTAACTAGTCTCTGTTTATTCTGCAACTCCCGTTTCGAGTTACTAATCTTAGCAACTGAACTAGTATCAAATACTGAGGGGTTGCTATAAACACTAGTAAAGTACACATCAATAACATGTATATCAAATATACTTATGTTCACTTTGCCATCCTTCTTATCTGCCAATCACTTGGGGTAGTTCCGCTTCCAGTGACCAGTCCCTTTGCAGTAGAAACACTTAGTCTCAGGCTTAGGACCAGACTTGGGATTCTTCACTTGAGCAGCAACTTGCTTGTCGTTCTTCTTGAAGTTCCCCTTCTACCCTTTGCCCTTTTATTGAAACTAGTGGTCTTGTCTACCATCAACACTTGATGCTCTTTCTTGATTTCTACCTTCGTCGATTTCAACATCACGAAGAGCTTGGGAATCACTTTAGTCATCCCTTGCATATTATAGTTCATCACGAAGTTCTACTAACTTGGTGATGGTGACTAGAGAATTCTGTCAATCACTATTTTATCTGGAAGATTAACTCCCACTTGATTCAAGCGATTGTAGTACCCAGACAATCTGAGCACATGCTCACTAGTTGAGCGATTCTCCTCCATCTTTTAGATATAGAACTTGTTGGAGATTTCATATCTCTCAACTCGGGTATTTGCTTGAAATATTAACTTCGATTCCTGGAACATCTCATATGGTCCATGACGTTCAAAACGTCTTCGAAGTCCCGATTCTAAGCCGTTAAGCATGGTGCACTAAACTATCAAGTAGTCATCATATTGAGCTAGCCAAACGTTCATAACGTCTGCATCTGCTCCTGCAATAGGTCTGTCACCTAGCGGTGCATCAAGGACATAATTCTTCTGTGCAGCAATGAGGATAAACCTCAGATCACGGATCCAATCCGCATCATTGCTACTAACATCTTTCAACACAATTTTTCTCTAGGAACATATCAAAATAAACATATGAAAGCAACAACGCAAGCTATTGATCTACAACATAATTTGCAAAATACTATCAGGACTAAGTTCATGATAAATTTAAGTTCAATTAATCAAATTACTTAAGAACTCCCACTTAGATAGACATCCCTCTAATCTTCTAAGTGATTACGTGATCCAAATCAACTAAACCATAACCGATCATCACGTGAGATGGAGTAGTTTTCAATGGTGAACATCATTATGTTGATCATATCTACTATATGATTCACGCTCGACCTTTCGGTCTCCGTGTTCCGAGGCCATATCTGCATATGCTAGGCTCGTCAAGTTTAACCTGAGTATTCTGCGTGTGCAAAACTGGCTTGCACCCGTTGTAGATGGACGTAGAGCTTATCACACCCGATCATCACGTGGTGTCTGGGCACGACGAACTTTGGCAACGGTGCATACTCAGGGAGAACACATCTTGATAATTTAGTGAGAGATCATCTTATAATGCTACCGTCAATCAAAGCAAGATAAGATGCATAAAAGGATAAACATCACATGCAATCAATATAAGTGATATGATATGGCCATCATCATCTTGTGCTTGTGATCTCCATCTCCGAAGCACCGTTATGATCACCATCGTCACCGGCGCGACACCTTGATCTCCATCGTAGCATCGTTGTCGTCTCGCCAATCTTATGCTTCCACGACTATCACTACCGCTTAGTAATAAAGTAAAGCATTACATCGCGATTTCATTGCATACAATAAAGCGACAACCATATGGCTCCTGCCAGTTGCCGATAACTCGGTTACAAAACATGATCATCTCATACAATAAAATTCAGCATCATGCCTTGACCATATCACATCACAACATGCCCTGCAAAAACAAGTTAGACGTCCTCTACTTTGTTGTTGCAAGTTTTACGTGGCTGCTACGGGCTTAAGTAAGAACCAATCTCACCTACGCATCAAAACCACAATGATAGTTCGTCAAATAGACTCCGTTTTAACCTTCGCAAGGACCGGGCGTAGCCACACTTGGTTCAACTAAAGTTGGAGAGACAGTCGCCCGCAAGCCACCTGTGTGCAAAGCACGTCGGGGGAACCGGTCTCGCGTAAGCGTACGCGTAATGTTGGTCCGGGTCGTCTCGTCCAACAATGCCGCTGAACCAAAGTATGACATGCTGGTAGGCAGTATGACTTATATCGCCCACAACTCACTTGTGTTCTACTCGTGCATATAACATCAACATAAATTACCTAGGCTCTGATACCACTGTTGGGTATCGTAGTAATTTCAAAAAAAATTCTACGCACACGCAAGATCATGTGATGCATAGCAACGAGAGGGGAGAGTGTTGTCTACGTACCCACGCAGACCGACTGCGGAAGCATTGACGCAGCGTAGAGGAAGTAGTTGTACGTCTTCACGATCCAACCGATCAAGCACCGAAACTACGGCGCCTCCGAGTTCGAGCACACGTTCAGCTCGATGACGATCCCCGGACTCCGATCCAGCAAAGTGTCGGGGAAGAGTTCCGTCAGCACGACGGCGTGGTGACGATCTTGATGTACTACAGCAGCAGGGCTTCGCCTAAACTCCGCTACAGTATTATCGAGGAATATGGTGGCTGGGGGCACCGCACACGGCTAAGGAATAGATCACGTGGATCAACTTGTGTGTCTCTGGAGTGCCTCTGCCTCAGTATATAAAGGAGCCAAGGGGGAGGGGGGCGCCGGCCAGGAGGAGGGCGCAGGAGGAGTCCTACTCCTTCCGGGAGTAGGACTCCCCCCCCAATCCTAGTTGGACTAGGATTCCCCGAGGGGGAAAGAGGGAGAGGGGGGCCGGCCACCTTCTCCTAGTCCTAATAGGACTAGGGGAGGGGGGAGGTGCGCAGCCACCTTGGGCTGCCCCTTTCTCCTTTCCACTAAAGCCCATTAAGGCCCATATGGCTCCCGGGGGGTTCCGGTAACCTCCCGGTACTCCGGTAAAATCCCGATTTCACCCGGAACACTTCCGATATCCAAACATAGGCTTCCAATATATCAATCTTTACGTCTCGACCATTTCGAGACTCCTCGTCATGTCCGTGATCACATCCGGGACTCCGAACAACCTTCGGTACATCAAAATGCATAAACTCATAATATAACTGTCATCGTAACCTTAAGCGTGCGGACCCTACGGGTTCGAGAACAATGTAGACATGACCGAGACACGTCTCCGGTCAATAACCAATAGCGGGACCTGGATGCCCATATTGGCTCCTACATATTCTACGAAGATCTTTATCGGTCAGACCGCATAACAACATACGTTGTTCCCTTTGTCATCGGTATGTTACTTGCCCGAGATTCGATCATCGGTATCCAATACCTAGTTCAATCTCGTTACCGGCAAGTCTCTTTACTCGTTCCGTAATGCATCATTTCACAACTAACATATTAGTTGTAATGCTTGCAAGGCTTATGTGATGTGCATTACCGAGAGGGCCCAGAGATACCTCTCCGACAATCGGAGTGACAAATCCTAATCTCGAAATACGCCAACCCAACATCTACCTTTGGAGACACCTGTAATGCTCCTTTATAATCACCCAGTTACGTTGTGACGTTTGGTAGCACCCAAAGTGTTCCTCCGGCAAACGGGAGTTGCATAATCTCATAGTCATAGGAACATGTATAAGTCATGAAGAAAGCAATAGCAATATACTAAACGATCGGGTGCTAAGCTAATGGAATGGGTCATGTCAATCAGATCATTCAACTAATGATGTGACCTCGTTAATCAAATAACAACACTTTGTTCATGGTTAGGAAACATAACCATCTTCGATTAACGAGCTAGTCAAGTAGAGGCACACTGTAACGCCCTCGATGCGGCTATATCTCCTACGTGTCGAAGCACGACTTAGAGGCATAACCGCATTGAAAGCAATGTTGCAAGTTAGCCAATCTTCACAACATCTCATGTAATACAAATAATAAAAGGGAAGGTACATAGTTGGCTTACACTTGCCACGTCAAACAAAGTACATAAATAGCATTACATCATCCAATCACTCATGGCCCGACTACGGTGCCAAAATAAAAGATCAACCCAACATGCGACACGGTCCCGATCGCCCCAACTGGGCACCACTACTGGTCATCAGGGAAAGACACATAGTAATGGCGTGAGTCCTCGTCGAACTCCCACTTGAGCTCAAGCGCGTCATCTGGAACGGAGTCGTCTGGCCCTGCATCTGGTTTGGAAGTAATCTGTGAGCCACATGGACTCAGCAATCTCGCACCCTCGCGATCAAGACTATTTAAGCTTATAGGTAAGGCAAGGTAAATATGCAGAGCTGTAGCAAGCGACTAGCATGATATGGTGACTAACCTATTCGCAAATGAGAGCGAGAAGAGAAGGCAAAGCGCGAACGCATAACTAGAGAACAACCTGCGGCAAGCATTACTCCAACACCGTGTTCACTTCCCGGACTCCTCCGAGAAGAGACCATCACGGTAACTCACACAGTTGATTCATTTTAATTAAGTTAAGGTTCAAGTTATCTACAACCGGACATTAACAAATTCTCATCTGCCCATAACCGCGGGCACGGCTTTCGGAAGTTCAAATCCCTGCAGGGGAGTCCCAACTTAGCCCATGACAAGCTCTCACGGTCAACGAAGGATATACCTTCTCCCGAGACATTCCGATCAGGCTCGGTATCCCGGTTCTACAAGACACTTCGACAAGTTAAAACAAATCCAACAACACCGCCCGAATGTGCCGACAAATCCCGATAGGAGCTGCACATATCTCGTTCTCAGGGCACACTCAGATGAGCCAGACGTCGGGTAGTCCAGCACAGAGTTGCCCCTGGTAGCCCCGGACATCGCTCGGTTGGACCAACACTCAGAGGAGCACTGGCCCGGGGGGGTTAAAATAATATGACCCTCGGGCTCCGGAAACCCAAGGGAAAAAGAGGCTAGTTGGCAAATGGTAAAACCAAGGTTGGGCATTGCTGGAAAAGCTTTATTCAAGCCGAACTGTCAAGGGGTTCCCATTATCACCCAACTGCGTAAGGAACACAAAAATCCGGGAACATAACACCGATATGACGAAAACTAGGGCGGCAAGAGTGGAACAAAACACTAGGCAAAAGGCCGAGCCTTCCACCCTTTACCAAGTATATAGATGCATTAAGATAACAAGATAATATAATGATATCCCAACAAGAAAATAATGTTCCAACAAGGAACGGTCTCCCATCTTCACCTGCAACTAGCAACGGTATAAGAGGGGCTGAGCAAAGCGGTAACATAGCCAATCAACGGTTTGCTAGGACATGGTGCGTTAGAGGTTTGACATGGCAATTTGGGAGGCAAGATAAGCAAGTGGTAGGCATCATAGCATAGGCATAGCAAAAGAGCGAGCATCTAGCAAAGCAAAGATAGAAGTGATTTCGAGGGTATGATCATCTTGCCTGCAAAGTTGTCAGAGTTGACTGGATCCTCGAAAGCAAACTCAACGGGCTCCTCGTTAGCGAACTCGTCTCCCGGCTCTACCCAAACAAGACAAACAAGCAAAAGGACACAATCAACCACGTGCAAAGCTCAAACAACATGATGCAAACATGGTATGCTATGCGGGATGCGATATGTGATGCATATGCAAGATTTGACAAGGAATGAATGAACATGGCCTCAACTTGGAAATCCAAGTGTTCCACTGGAAAGGTGAGATGATTTCGCTTGAAAACGATATAAAGAACGCCGGAATCGGAGACACGGTTTGGAAATGGCAAGCAATTCAAATATGGCACCGGTCTGTGATATACAGCAAGTAGCCATCTAAAGGAAACAAGATGAACATGCTACATCACTCAAACAAGGCAACAAAATACATGGCAGGGATCCACTCATAAAGTTTAACAAAAGATGAACACTGAGCTACGGCCAAATCATCCATTAACAGGTTCAAACAAGCATGGCAAAAGTGCAATTGGTAAACAAATTTCAGACTTAGTGAAATTAACACTTGTCTGGAATTTCAGATCAGGTAGCACAATTTGGAGCAAGAAAACTATAAGCTACAGGAACTTAACATGGCAAAGTAAAGCATGGCATGGAGCTACTCAAAGAGCTTAACAAAAGTCCCTTAGTGACCTTGAGCCAAAAGGGATCAGAAACTACAATTGCAAGCATGTGAACATGGCAAAAACATAATCAGATCACAGACTTAGTGAAAAAACTGGAGCATGCAAATCAGATATCAAGTAGGCATGTTTACGAACTCGATACACTCACTACAGAGCATGTCAAGACAATCTAAGCATACACCCATCAAGAATACACATTATACAAGCTAGACATGGCAAGAACACTAACATAGCATGCACGGATCAACTACAACATCCTCGGCAAAATCGCTAACAAGTAGACAATCTGCCCAGATTCACGAAATAGCAAAAGTAGAGCTCGATTGACTCAAGCTAGGGTGCTCCATAATTACAAACAAAGACATGGATGGATAGAGCACTACAAGATTAACAAATCATCCTTACTGATGACACTCAAAAGGGGCACGGATCACTAGGAAACAACATGAACATATGGCATATTGATAAAAACAGATCAAGGACTTGGTGGAATTGCTAAGTCCCTGAAATCAGCATTAACAAATGCACCACTTTGCAAGCTTGTGCTAGTCACCAAACACATCACAAAAATACATGGATTGCACCTCTGGAAAGATGACAAAGCATATAACAAAACATATGTAGAGCTCATGGGCATATCATGCACACAATAATCATGGCAAAAATGACAAATAGCTATTTGGAGCAGCAGATCTGGCAATTATCTCAAATAGCACTCTTCCAACAGCATTCCGGGCATCAATATGAACTCAGATGAAAATGACGCAATGAGATGAAATGATGTACTCTCTAAGACGAACATCCTGATATGCTACACGCCCAAAACGGATCTACGGATGCAAAGTTATGGCACGATGAACATAGCAAAATAAATAGGGTTAGGAACGAGAAAGTCAACCCCTAGGGTTTCCAGATCCAGATCGGATCTCGCCGGAGTTACTATAGCTGGCGCGCCTCCCGATGTTCAACGTCGCCGGAGCCGAGGTCGGAGGTCAAGGAGGAGGACGGCGGAGGGCGGCGGGCTGCCGGACGACGAGGGGGCGAGGCGCGGCCGGGTCGCCGGCGTCGAGGAACCGCGGCGGGGCGGCGGAGGTCGCCGGGGCCGGCCGGGCGACAAGCTCGCCGGCGTGGAGGAGAGGCGGCGGGGCTGGCCGGCTTGGACGCGGCGCGGCGGCTTGGTCGCCGGACGCGGGGAGGACGAAGGCGCGGGGCGGCGACGCGCGCGTGGGCCGGGAGGGCTCTCTCCGGGCCCAGGCGGGCCCGCGCGGCGGTGATGTGGGCGCGGTGGTGGCGGCGAATGGGAAGGCACCACGTGGCGGCGGCGGGCGCAGTGGACACGTTCGGCGCACGGAGGAAGAAGAGGGCTAGGGTTTCGGGGAAGAGATTCGAATTTTTCGGGAAGGAGCTATATATAGGCCTAGAGGGAGCTAGGAGAGTCCAAATGAGGTGCGGTTTTCAGCCACGCGATCGTGATCGAACGCTCTAGATGATGGAGAGGGTTTTGGTGGGTTTGGGGCCAAAATGGAGGGGTGTTGGGCTGCAACACACACGAGGCCTTTTCGGTCCCTCGGTTAATCGTTGGAGCATCAAACGAAGTCCAAATGGTACGAAACTTGACAGGTGGTCTACTGGTAGTAAACCCAGGCCGCTTGGCAAGTCTCGGTCCAATCCGGAAATGTTTAACCCCCACACACGAAAGAAAGGTAGAAATGACCATCGGAGGAGAACGGAGCGCCGGAATGCAAAACGGAAAACGGGGAAAATGCTCGGATGCATGAGACGAACACGTATGCAAATGCAATGCACATGATGACATGATATGAGATGCATGAAAACAACAACCACATACGGAGACAAAAACCCGAACCCGAGAAAATAAAATAACTTAGCGCCGGAAACGGCAAGAGTTGGAGTACATATTAGGTAAATCATATCCGGGGTGTTACAACACTCCACCACTACGAAAGGATCTCGTCCCGAGATTTAGGACTGGAAGAACGCCGGGTACTCAGAACGGAGGTGATCCTCGTGTTCCCAAGTGGCTTCACGGTCGGAATGGTGTGACCACTTGACTTTGAGGAATTTGATTGACTTATTGCGAGTCTTGCGTACAGTCTCTTCAAGAATAGCAACGGGGTGCTCACGATAAGAGAGATCTTCTTGGAGATCAATGTCTTCAAAGTAGACGGTGCGGTCAGGAGTCTTGAAGCACTTGCGGAGCTGAGAGCATGGAACACGTCATGCACATTTGCAAAGTTTGAAGGAAGCTCGAGTTGATAGGCGAGATCGCCTCTCTTACTGACGATCTTGAAAGGTCCCATGTATCTAGGGCAAGCTTCCCTTTGATACCGAAGCGACGAGTACCCTCCACTATCATAGTAGCTCTTCTGGCGCGATTGCGCTGCTTTGAGGTTGTCTCGAATGACTTTGCACATCTCCTCTGCCTCTGTGATTAAGTCATTTCCCAGAAGTTGATGTTCGCCGGTTTCAGACCAGTTGAGAGGGGTACGGCACTTCCTGCCATACAGGATTTCGAATGGGGCCTTGCCCGAACTTGCTTGAAAACTGTTGTTGTAGGAGAATTCAGCATATGGAAGACAATCTTCCCACTTCATGCCGAAGGAGATCACATAAGCCCTGAGCATATCTTCAAGAATCTGATTGACACGCTCGACTTGACCGCTAGTTTGAGGATGGAAAGTTGTGCTGAAGCGGATGTTGGAGCCCATGGCCTTCCGAAAAGAATCCCAAAACTTGGAGGTAAAGATGCTGCCACGGTCTGAAGAGATCACCTGTGGAATACTGTGTAGAGAGACAATCCGAGAGGTATAGAGCTCCGCCAATTGAGCCGCAGTGATTAACTCTTTGATAGGCAGAAAGTGAGCCACTTTAGTGAGTTTGTCGATGACAACGAATATAGCATCATTGCCACGCTTGTACTTTGGAAACCCAGTCACGAAGTCCATCTCAATGTGGTCAAACTTCCATTCTGGAATGGCAAGAGGTTGGAGGAGACCAGCTGGCCTTTGGTGTTCTGCCTTCCCTCTTCTGCAGACATCACACTCGTTCACGAACTGAGCAATCTCGCGCTTCACTCGAGTCCACCAATAAGCCTGCTTGAGGTCCTGATACATCTTCGTGCTCCTAGAGTGGATGGAGAGGAGTGAATTGTGAGCCTCGTTCATGATAACCTTACGAAGATCACCTTTGGGCACAACAATACAATCCTCGAAGAAGAGAGTGTCCTTGTCATCAAGGCGGTAGCACTTGTACTTGGGTTGACTCTTGGCAATCCCAATCTTCACCTTCTTCACCATAGCATCAAGAAGCTGAGCTTGGCAAATCTGGTCTTCCAAGGTAGGAGAGACTTGAAGGTTGGTGAGGAAACCTTGAGGAAAAACTTGCAGATTAAGTTTGCGGAAAGCTTCACAAAGCTCGGATTGATAAGGCTTGAGAATAAGACTGTTGCAATAAGCCTTCCTGCTCAATGCATCAGCAATCACATTGGCCTTGCCTGGAGTATACTCGATACTCGGATTATACTCTTGAATCATTTCGACCCAGCGAGTCTGCCTGAGGTTGAGATTAGGCTGAGTGAAGATATACTTGAGACTCTTGTGGTCAGTGAAAATGTCCACTTTTCTTCCCAATAAGAGATGTCTCCAAGTCAAAAGAGCATGCACAACTGCAGCCAACTCAAGGTCATGAGTGGGGTAGTTCTTCTTGTTGGGCTTCAACTGGCGAGAGGTATAAGCCACAACTTTCTTCTCTTGCATCAACACTGCACCGAGACCTTGGAGAGAGGCATCGCAGAAGACCTCGAACGGTTTGGATTCATCAGGAGGAGTCAGAACTGGAGCAGCGACCAATTTCTCTTTCAAAGTGTTGAAAGCAATGTCACACTCCGGAGACCAAACGTACTTGACGTGCTTCTGGAGAAGATTTGAGAGAGGCTTCGCGATCTTTGAAAAGTTCTCCACGAACCTTCGACAGTAGCTTGCGAGACCGAGGAAGCTACGGAGTTGCTTCACGTTCTGAGGTGGTTCCCAATTCACAATTGCAGACACCTTCTCAGGATTCACCGCAATGCCCTTGGCAGAGATGATATGCCCAAGATATAGAACCTCATCGAGCCAAAATTCGCACTTAGAGAACTTGGTGTAGAACTGATGTTCCCTGAGCTTATCGAGCACCAAACGCAAGTGCTTGGCATGATCTTCCTTGTTCTTCGAAAAGACCAGAATGTCGTCGAGATAGACCAAAACGAAGTCATTGGTGTAGGCGTTGAAGATGAAGTTCATCATGCGAGAGAAAGTCGGAGGAGCGTTGATGAGGCCAAAAGACATGACAGTGTATTCATATGAACCATAGCTTGTCCTGAAAGCCGTCTTGGGAATATCTTGCTCACGGATTCGAATCTGGTGATAGCCCATACGGAGATCAAGCTTGGAGAATACTTGGGCACCCTTGAGTTGTTCGAACAGCTCGTTGATGTTGGAAAGTGGGTACTTGTTCCTGATAGTCTTCTTGTTCAATGGACGGTAGTCAACACAAAGTCGGTCCGTTCCATCCTTCTTCTTCACAAAAAGAACTCCACAACCCCACGGAGAAGAACTAGGTCGGATGAGACCCATTCGCTCTTGAATATCGAGTTGCTTCTTCAGCTCCTTCAACTCTTCAGGTCCGAGCTTGTAGGGACGTTTGCAAACCGGTTCCATCCCAGGCTCAAGATCGATGACGAATTCAACTGGCCGGTGCGGAGGCATTCCTGGAAGCTCTTCTGGAAAGATGTCTTGATATTCGCAAACGACTGGAATTTGCAAGATGGCATCCAGTTCACCCTTCTCATTGAGAGAAAACAGACGGATTGTATCATCACGAGCGGCAAAGACAATTACATCCTCAGACGAATGAGTCAATTGAATCTGCCTGGCAGCACAATCAAGATGCGCCTTGTGCTTAGAAAGCCAATCCATTCCGAGAATAAGATCAATATCCGAGTTGCCAAGAACCACCGGAGAAGAAAGGAACTTGTAGTCGCCCAACATGATAGTAACATTCGGGGCCATAGCGCTTGCATTCATGAATTTACCTGGAGAAACAACAGATAACTGACTAGGCAAATCTTGTAAAGGCAACTCATGCTTAGAAACAAATGGTCTTGAGATGAAACAATGCGATGCACCAGTGTCAAAAAGAACTTTTGCAGGAATATCGTTAACAGGAAGGTTACCCATGATGACATCTGATGAGTCCTCTGCCTGAGCTGCATTCATCAAGTTGACCTTGGCAGACTTGGGGTTATGCTTGACCACAGCTGTACTTGCCGATCTCATAGGAGGAGGAGGGAGACGCCTCTGATTGAAGCATTTGTTGGCATAGTGACCCTTTTGTTGGCACTTGTTGCACGCGACCTCTGAAAGCGGACGGTGATACGGAGCCCTCGATCTTGGAGCTTGAGACGAAGTCTTATTCTGAAAGCCAAGGTTGGGTGGGTGGGAAGATCCACTGCCACCTTTGCTTTTCTGATACGGCTGACGGAACGGAGGAGGAGGAAGCCAATACTTTTGCTGCTTGGCCACTTGAGTAGAGGAAGAAGGAGTAGCATCTCTGACTCGCTTCTTGGAAGCATCACACCTCAGCTGGGCAGCCTCTTACTTCAATGCCATGTTGTAGAACTCATCGTACCTCAAGGGCTCAAAGAGAACAAGAGCTAGCTGGATTTCTTCTCTGAGACCACCCCTGAACTGGTATATCATGCTCTTCTCGTCAGGGACGTCCTGCTTAGCAAAGCGGGCGAGCTTCTGAAACAACTTGTTGTAGTCATAGACAGACAAAGAGCCTTGCTTCAGGTTGCGGAATTCCTCACGCTTGCTTTCAACCACGCTCTGCGAAATATGATGAGCTTTGAAGTCTTGACGGAATTCATCCCAGGTAATCACACGGCCACCTCTGGAATCCTTGTACTGCTGGAACCATTCTGCAGCTTGGTCTTTGAGTTGGAAGGAAGAGAACTTGACAAAGCCCTCAGGCTTGACGTTACTGCACTCGAAATGCTTGCATAAGTCCACGAGCCAATCGTCAGCATCAGTTGCCTCAACACAATTGCTGAAAGTCTTTGGCCCATTAGCAAGGAACTGGTTGAGTGTAGCAAAGTGATTCTGATTGTTGCCTTGGTTGCCTTGGTTCGCTTGATTGCGCTCTTGAAGAATTTGCATGATCAACTGCGTGTTTGCATTGGTTGCGGCCATCACAGCTTGCCATGCCTCCGGAGGAGGAGGGGGTGGTGGCGGATCCTGATTCTGATTCTGATTTTGATTGCTGCTCTTAGTGGGAGCCATCCTGAAGAGGGTGACATCCGTTAGCACATTGACAGATAAAATTGAAGCTGAATCAAGCGGGTTGAAATTGCAACATATAGTCTTCACATCCGAACATAAGAATGAATGCATTCCACTTGAAATGGTCACATATCTATAAATTGAGAAGCCACTAGAATTTAGGTAGAGGAATAAATCAACAAGGTACGGAACAAGAACGAATACTCGGTAAGAAATCCCAATCTCAAACCAAATATCCGTGGAAGAAGAACTAGAGCTACAAGAATTCCCACCTATGAAACTCCCGAACCTTTCCGATTATGCAATCAGGTGTTGGGGATACAGGGGAAGCATTATATCTCACCCAAATCTAGCAAATCCTACATCCAGTTGTATCCATCATTCAACAAATAACTGAGAAAAACTTCGGAAACCGTCTACCTCAACCTTCGAAAAGCATTCGTTATACAAGTTATGGCAATACTCCCGAACTCCCGCCCTAGTACTGGGTGGCATCGAGGTTATCTCACCAACAACTGCATAAAAGAGATTTTCAATGTCAGCGTACTAAACTCAGGTATTCCAGAACTGCAACGATAAAATTGTGATGACAACACCTCGGAGCTCAACTCCCCGGGACACTGCCACAACCCCTAAATGACAGGAGGCACCAAGAACAATGTTCTCGTCACAAATCCATCGGAACGATTCCAAGATACCCGCGTGATCCTAAAAAAATTTAGTGAAATTTGAGAAGAGAAGAGTCAAAACTCTATGTCAGGATGCCTTACCAGAGCGATGAAGGGACTGGGGAGTAAAAAGTATTCCTAAACTCTCCGATATATAATTCCTAAATGACTCAAAACATTTTTTTCTAGACTCAACTCAGCTGCTAAAAACGATCAAGCAGTGGGGGCTCCTAAGGTCGGGGAAGGCTCTGATTACCAACTTGTAACGCCCTCGATGCAGCTATATCTCCTACGTGTCGAAGCACGACTTAGAGGCATAACTGCATTGAAAGCAATGTCGCAAGTTAGGCAATCTTCACAACATCCCGTGTAATACAAATAATAAAAGGGAAGGTACATAGTTGGCTTACACTCGCCACGTCAAACAAAGTACATAAATAGCATTACATCATCCAATCACTCATGGCCCGACTACGGTGCCAAAATAAAAGATCAACCCAACATGCGACACGGTCCCGATCGCCCCAACTGGGCACCACTACTGATCATCAGGGAAAGACACATAGTAACAGCGTGAGTCCTCGTCGAACTCCCACTTGAGCTCAAGCGCGTCATTCGTCTGGCCCTGCATATGGTTTGGAAGTAATCTGTGAGCCACAGGGACTCAGCAATCTCGCACCCTCGCGATCAAGACTATTTAAGCTTATAGGTAAGGCAAGGTAAATATGTGGAGCTGCAGCAAGCGACTAGCATGATATGGTGACTAACCTATTCGCAAATGAGAGCGAGAAGAGAAGGCAAAGCGCGAATGCATAACTAGAGAACAACCTGCGGCAAGCATTACTCCAACACTGTGTTCACTTCCCGGACTCCGCCGAGAAGAGACCATCACGGTAACTCACACAGTTGATTCATTTTAATTAAGTTAAGGTTCAAGTTATCTACAACCGGACATTAACAAATTCCCATCTGCCCATAACCGTGGGCACGGCTTTCGAAACTTCAAATCCCTGCAGGGGAGTCCCAACTTAGCCCATGACAAGCTCTCACGGTCAACGAAGGATATACCTTCTCCCGAGACATTCCGATCAGGCTCGGTATCCCGGTTCTACAAGACACTTCGACAAGTTAAAACAAATCCAGCAACAACGCCCGAATGTGCCGACAAATCCCGATAGGAGCTGCACATATCTCGTTCTCAGGGCACACTCAGATGAGCCAGACGTCGGGTAGGCCAGCCCAGAGTTGCCCCTGGTAGCCCCGGACATCGCTCGGTTGGACCAACACTCAGAGGAGCACTGGCCTGGGGGGATTAAAATAAGATGACCCTCGGGCTCCGGAAACCCAAGGGAAAAAGAGGCTAGGTGGCAAATGGTAAAACCAAGGTTGGGCACTACTGGAAAAGCTTTATTCAAGGCGAACTGTCAAGGGGTTCCCATTATCACCCAACCGCGTAAGGAACGCAAAAATCCGGTAACATAACACCGATATGACGGAAACTAGGGCGGCAAGAGTGGAACAAAACACTATGCAAAAGGCCGAGCCTTCCACCCTTTACCAAGTATATAGATGCATTAAGATAACAAGATAATATAATGATATCCCAACAAGAAAATAATGTTCCAACAAGGAACGGTCTCCCATCTTCACCTGCAACTAGCAACGCTATAAGAGGGGCTGAGCAAAGTGGTAACATAGCCAATCAACGGTTTGCTAGGACATGGTGGCTTAGAGGTTTGACATGGCAATTTGGGAGGCAAGATAAGAAAGTGGTAGGCATCGTAGCATAGGCATAGCAAAAGAGCGAGCATCTAGCAAAGCAAAGATAGAAGTGATTTCGAGGTTATGATCATCTTGCCTGCAAAGATACAATTGCAAGCATGTGAACATGGCAAAAAACTAATCAGATCACAGACTTAGTGAAAAAACTAGAGCATGCAAATCAGATATCAAGTAGGCATGTTTACGAACTCGATGCACTCACTACAGATCATGTCAAGAAAATCTAAGCATACACCCATAAAGAATACACATTATACAAGCTATACATGGCAAGAACACTAACATAGCATGCACGGATCAACTACAACATCCTCGGCAAAATTGCTAACAAGTAGACAATCTGCCCAGATTCACGAAATAGCAAAAGTAGAGCTCGATTGACTCAAGCTAGGGTGCTCCATAATTGCAAACAAAGACATGGATGGATAGAGCACTACAATATTAACAAATCATCCTTACTGATCACCCTCAAAAGGGGCACGGATCACTAGGAAACAACATGAACATATGGCATATTGATAAAAACAGATCAAGGACTTCATGGAATTGCTAAGTCCCTGAAATCAGCATTAACAAATGCACCACTTTGCAAGCTTGTGCTAGTCACCACACACATCACAAAAATACATGGATTGCACCTCTGGAAAGATGACAAAGCATATAACAAAACATATGTAGAGCTCATGGGCATATCATGCACACAATAATCATGGCAAAAATGACAAATAGCTATTTGGAGCAGCAGATCTGGCAATTATCTCAAATAGCACTCTTCCAACAGCATTTCGGACATCAAGATGAACTCAAATGAAAATGATGCAATGAGATGAAATGATGTACTCTCTGAGACGAACATCTTGATATGCTACACGCCCAAAACGGATCTACGGATGCAAAGTTACGGCACGATGAACATAGCAAAATAAATAGGGTTAGGAACGAGAAAGTCAACCCCTAGGGTTTCTAGATCCAGATCGGATCTCGCCGGAGTTACTGTAGCTGGCGCGCCTCCCGATGTTCAACGTCGCCGGAGCCGAGGTTAGAGGTCGAGGAGGAGGACGGCGGAGGGCGGCGGGCCGCCGGACGACGAGGGGGCGAGGCGCGGCCGGGTCGCCGGCGTCGAGGAACCGCGGCGGGGCGGTGGAGGTCGCCGGGGCCGGCCGGGCGACGAGCTCGCCGGCGTGGAGGAGAGGCGGCGGGGCTGGCCGGCTCGGACACGGCGCGGCGGCTTGGTCGCCGGACGCGGGGAGGACGAAGGCGCGGGGCGGCGACGCTCGCGTGGGCCGGGAGGGCTCTCTCCGGGCCCAGGCGGGCCCACGCGGCTGCGACGTGGGCGCGATGGCGGCGGCGAATGGGAAGGCGCCACGTGGCAGCGGCGGGCGCAGTGGACACGTCCGGCGCCGGTGGACGTTGTCCGGCACACGGAGGAAGAAGAGGGCTAGGGTTTCGCAGAAGAGATCCGAATTTTTCGGGAAGGAGCTATATATAGGCCTAGAGGGAGCTAGGAGAGTCCAAATGAGGTGCGGTTTTCGGCCACGCGATCGTGATCGAACGCTCTAGGTGATGGAGAGGGTTTTGGTGGGTTTTGGGCCAAAATGGAGGGGTGTTGGGCTGCAACACACACGAGGCCTTTTCGGTCCCTCGGTTAACCGTTGGGGCATCAAACGAAGTCCAAATGGTACGAAACTTGACAGGCGGTCTACTGGTAGTAAACCAAGGCCGCTTGGCAAGTCTCGGTCCAATCCGGAAATGTTTAACCCCCACACACGAAAGAAAGGTAGAAATGACCATCGGAGGAGAACGGAGCGCCGGAATGCAAAACGGAAAACGGGGAAAATGCTCGGATGCATGAGACGAACACGTATGCAAATGCAATGCACATGATGACATGATATGAGATGCATGACAACAACAACAACAACCACACACAGAGACAAAAACCCGAACCCGAGAAAATAAAATAACTTAGCGCCTGAAACGGCAAGAGTTGGAGTACATATTAGGTAAATCATATCCGGGGTGTTACACACACCTCCCTGCCTCGTGGCCACCTCGAAGATTCCCTGACGTCTACTCCAAGTCTCGTGGATTGCTTCCGTTCCAAAAATAACTCTTCCGAAGGTTTCATTCTGTTTGGACTCCGTTTGATATTCCTTTTCTTCGAAACACTGAAATAGGCAAGAAAATAGCAATTTGGGCTGGGCCTCCGGTTAATAGGTTAGTCCCAAAAATAATATAAAAGTGTAAAATAAACCCATTAACACCCAAAATAGATAATATAATAGCATGGAACAATCAAAAATTATAGATACGTTGGAGACGTATCAAACATCTATATGTTGGTAACATCTACTATATGATTCACATTCGACCTTTTGGTATCAGTGTTCCGAGGCCATGTCTGTACATGCTAGGTTTGTCAAGTTTAACCCGAGTATTCTGCACATGCAAAACTGTCTTGCACCCGTTGTATGTGAAGTAGAGCTTATCACACCCGTTCATCACGTGGTGTCTCGGCACCACGAACTGTCGAAACGGTGCATACTCAGGGAGAACACTTATACCTTGAAATTTAGTAAGGGATCATCTTATAATGCTACCGTTGTACTAAGCAAAATAAGATGCATAAAAGATAAACATCACATGCAATCAAAATATGTGACATGATATGGACATCATCATCTTGTGACTTTGATATCCATCTCCAAAGCACTGTCATGATCTCCATCGTCACTGGCTGGACACCTTGATCTCCATCGTAGATTCGTTGTCGTCTCATCAACTATTGTTTCTATAACTATCGCTAACGCATAGTGATAAATTAAAGCAATTACATGGTGATTGCATTTCATACAATAAAGCGACAACCATAAGGCTCCTGCCAGTTGCCGATAACTTTTACAAAACATGATCATCTCATACATCAAAATATATCACATCATGTCTTGACCATATCACATCACAATATGCCCTGCAAAAACAAGTTAGACGTCCTCTACTTTGTTGTTGCAAGTTTTACGTGGCTGTTATGGGCTTCTAGTAAGAACCTTTCTTACCTACACATCAAAACCACAATGATTTTTCGTCAAGTGTGCTATTTTAACCTTCAACATGGACCGGCCTAGTCAAATTCGATTCAACTAAAGTTGGAGAAACAGACACCCGCCAGCCACCTTTATGCAAAACAAGTTGCATGTCTGCCGGTGGAACCGGTCTCATGAACGTGGTCATGTAAGGTTGGTCCAGGACGCTTCATCCAACAATACCGCCGAATGAAAATAAGACGTTGGTGGTAAGCAGTATGACTATGATCGCCCACAACTCTTTGTGTTCTACTCGTGCATGTCATCTACGCATAGACCTCGCTTGGATGCCACTGTTGGGGAACGTAGCATGCAATTTCAAAAAAATTCCTACGATCACGCAAGATCTATCTAGGACATGCATAGCAACGAGAGGGGGAGAGTGTGTACACGTACCCTCGTAGACCGAAAGCGGAAGCGTTAGCTTAACGTGGTTGATGTAGTCGAACATCTTCACGATCCAACCGATCAAGCACCGAACGTATGACACCTCCAAGTTCTGCACACATTCAGCTCGATGACGTCTCTCGATCTCTTGATCCATAAAAGTGTCGAGGGAGAGTTTCGTCAGCACAACGGCGTGGTGACCGTGATGGTGATGTGATCCACGCAGGGCTTCGCCTAAGCACTACGACAATATGACCGGAGGAGTAAATTGCGGAGGAGGGCACCGCACACGGCTAAGAAACAACTGGTGTCATTTGGGATGCCCCCCCCCCACCCCCGTATATAAAGGAGGAGGGGAGGAGGCCGGCCAAGGGCCACGCGCGAGCTGCCAGCTATAATAGGCGGCCTCACCCCCCGAGGAAATGATGGGCCTACATGGGCCATAGGGGAGAGAGAGGCGAGCCCACAAGGGGAGGCGCCCCCCCTGGGCTGTCCAAATTGGACAAGGGGAAGGGGGCGCGGCCCCCCCCTTTCCTTCTCCCTCTCCCTCTCCCTCCCTTTTCCCCCTCTGAAAGAAAGGAAGGGGGCGACTTAAACCACTATGGACCAGGGGTGTGGCACGATGAACATAGCAAAATAAATAGGGTTAGGAACGAGAACGTCAACCCCTAGGGTTTCCAGATCCAGATCGGATCTCGCCGGAGTTACTGTAGCTGGCACGCCTCCCGATGTTCAACGTCGCCGGAGCCGAGGTCGGAGGTCGAGGAGGAGGACGGCGGAGGGCGCTGGGCCGCCGGACGATGAGGGGGCGAGGCGCGGCCGGGTCGCCGGTGTCGAGGAACCGCGGCGGGGCGGCGGAGCTCGCCGGGGCCGGCCGGGCGACGAGCTCGCCAGCGTGGAGGAGAGGCGGCAGGGCTGGCCGGCTCGGACGCGGCGCAGCGGCTTGGTCGCCGGACGCGGGGAGGACGAAGGCGCGGGGCGGCGACGCGCGCGTGGGCTGGGAGGGCTCTCTCCGGGCCCAGGCGGGCCCGCGCGGCGGCGATGTGGGCGCGGTGGCGGCGGCGAATGGGAAGGCGCCATGTGGCGGCGGCGGGCGCAGTGGACACGTCCGACGCCGACGGACGTTGTCCGGCGCACGGAGGAAGAAGAGGGCTAGGGTTTCGGGGAAGAGATCCGAATTTTTCTGGAAGGAGCTATATATAGGCCTAGAGGGAGCTAGGAGAGTCCAAATGAGGTGTGGTTTTCGGCCACACGATCATGATTGAACGCTCTAGATGATGGAGAGGGTTTTGGTGGGTTTTGGGCCAAAATGGAGAGGTGTTGGGCTGCAACACACACGAGGCCTTTTCGGTCCCTCGGTTAACCGTTGGAGCATCAAACGAAGTCCAAATGGTACGAAACTTGACAGGCGTTCTACCGGTAGTAAACCAAGGCCGCTTGGCAAGTTTCGGTCCAATCCGGAAATGTTTAACCCCCACACACGAAAGAAAGGTAGAAATGACCACCGAAGGAGAACGGAGCACCGGAATGCAAAACGGAAAACGGGGAAAATGCTCGGATGCATGAGACGAACACGTATGCAAATGCAATGCACATGATGACATGATATGAGATGCATGACAACAACAACCACACACGGAGACAAAAACCCGAACCCGAGAAAATAAAATAACTTAGTGCCGGAAACGGCAAGAGTTGGAGTACATATTAGGTAAATCATATCCGGGGTGTTACACACACCTCCCTGCCTCGTGGCCACCTCGAAGCTTCCCTGACGTCTACTCCAAGTGTCATGGATTGCTTCTGTTCCAAAAATAACTCTTCCGAAGGTTTCATTCTGTTTGGACTCCGTTTGATATTCCTTTTCTTTGAAACACTGAAATAGGCAAGAAAATAGCAATTTGGGCTGGGCCTCCGGTTAATAGGTTAGTCCCAAAAATAATATAAAAGTGTAAAATAAACCCATTAACACCCAAAACAGATAATATAATAGCATGGAACAATCAAAAATTATAGATACGTTGGAGACGTATCAAACATCTATATGTTGGTAACATCTACTATATGATTCACATTCGACCTTTTGGTCTCAGTGTTCCGAGGCCATGTCTGTACATGCTAGGTTCGTCAAGTTTAACCCGAGTATTCTGCACATGCAAAACTGTCTTGCACCCGTTGTATGTGAACGTAGAGCTTATCACACCCAATCATCACGTGGTGTCTCGGCACGACGAACTGTCGAAACGGTGCATACTCAGGGAGAACACTTATACCTTGAAATTTAGTAAGGGATCATCTTATAATGCTACCGTTGTACTAAGCAAAATAAGATGCATAAAAGATAAACATCACATGCAATCAAAATATGTGACATGATATGGCCATCATCATCTTGTGCCTTTGATATCCATCTCCAAAGCACCGTCATGATCTCCATCGTCACTGGCTGGACACCTTGATCTCCATCGTAGAGTCGTTGTCGTCTCATCAACTATTGTTTCTAGAACTATCGCTAACGCATAGTGATAAATTAAAGCAATTACATGGTGATTGCATTTCATACAATAAAGCGACAACCATAAGGCTCCTGCCAGTTGCCGATAACTTCTACAAAACATGATCATCTCATACATCAAAATATATCACATCATGTCTTGACCATATCACATCACAATATGCCCTGCAAAAACAAGTTAGACGTCCTCTACTTTGTTGTTGCAAGTTTTACGTGGCTGTTATGGGCTTCTAGTAAGAACCGTTCTTACCTACACATCAAAACCACAATGATTTTTCGTCAAGTGTGCTATTTTAACCTTCAACATGGACCGGCCTAGTCAAATTCGATTCAACTAAAGTTGGAGAAACAGACACCCGCCAGCCACCTTTATGCAAAACAAGTTGCATGTCTGCCGGTGGAACCGGTCTCATGAACGTGGTCATGTAAGGTTGGTCCAGGCCGCTTCATCCAACAATACCGCCGAATGAAAATAAGACGTTGGTGGTAAGCAGTATGACTATGATCGCCCACAACTCTTTGTGTTCTACTCGTGCATGTCATCTACGCATAGACCTCGCTCGGATGCCACTGTTGGGGAACGTAGCATGCAATTTCAAAAAAATCCTATGATCATGCAAGATCTATCTAGGACATGCATAGCAACGAGAGGGGGAGAGTGTGTACACGTACCCTCGTAGACCGAAAGCGGAAGCGTTAGCTTAACGCGGTTGCTGCAGTCGAACGTCTTTGCGATCCAACCGATCAAGCACCGAACGTATGACACCTCCAAGTTCTGCACACATTCAGCTCGATGACGTCCCTTGAACTCTTGATCCATAAAAGTGTCGAGGGAGAGTTTCGTCAGCACAACGGCGTGGTGACCGTGATGGTGATGTGATCCACGCAGGGCTTCGCCTAAGAACTACGACAATATGACCAGAGGAGTAAATTGCGGAGGAGGGCACCGCACACGGCTAAGAAACAACTGGTGTCCTTTGGGATGCCCCCCCCCCCGCCCCCGTATATAAAGGAGGAGGGGAGGAGGCCGGCCAAGGGCCACGCGCGAGCTGCCAGCTATAATAGGGGGCCTCACCCCCCGGGGAAATAATGGGCCTACATGGGCCATAGGGGAGAGAGAGGAGAGCCCACAAGGGGAGGCGCCCCCCCTGGGCTGTCCAAATTGGACAAGGAGAAGGGGGCGCGGCCCCCCCTTTCCTTCTCCCTCTCCCTCTCCTTCCCTTTTCCCCCTTTGAAAGAAAGGAAGGGGGCGACTTAGACCACTTTGGACTAGGGGTGCGGCCGCCTATTATAGCTGGCAGCTCGCGCGCGCAATTAATACGGACCAATGGGAGCGAGGCGGGCGGGGGTCAAAAGCTGTCTCGCCTCCCGATGAGCCTGCGCGACGTACTTCTGCCATTCCTACCATTATTTCACACAACTACTCGCACGCCTCTCGTCAATACGCACACCTGCACGCACGCCTCCTGGTATGCCTACGCGGTGGACTGCTCGCTGATACGTCTCCAACGTATCT
Organism: Triticum urartu; assembly: GCF_003073215.2. NCBI lineage: Eukaryota > Viridiplantae > Streptophyta > Magnoliopsida > Poales > Poaceae > Triticum > Triticum urartu. Next base: position 516,062,378 of record NC_053026.1, read on the forward strand.
ATAATTTTTTGATTGCTCCATGCTATGTTATCTACTGTTTTGGGCAATATTGGGCTTTATTATCCACTTTTATATTATTTTTGGGACTAACCTATTAATCGGAGGCCCAACCCAGATTTGTTGTTTTTTGCCTATTTCAGTGTTTTGAAGAAAAGGAATATCAAACGGAGTCGAAACGGAACGAAATCAACTGGAGATGTTATTTTTGGAAGGAAAGCTATCGGAAAAGCTTGGAGTGCACGTCAGGAAAGAAGGGAGGTACCCACGAGGGTGGGGGGCGCGCCCACCCCCTAGGGCGCGCACCCCCTGCCTCGTGGCCCCCCCTTCGGTCCACCGACGTGCTTCTTTCACCCATATATACCTACGTATCTTAAAACTTCCAGAACACACAATAGATCGGGAGTTCCGCCGCCAGAAGCCTCCATAGCCACCGAAAGCCAATCTAGACCCGTTCCGGCACCCTGCCGGAGGGGGCAATCCCTCTCCGGTGGCCATATTCATCATCCCGGTGCTCTCCATGACGAGGAGGGAGTAGTTCTCCCTCGGGGCTGAGGGTATGTACCAGTAGCTATGTGTTTGATCTCTCTCTCTCTCGTGTTCTTGAGGTGATACAATATTGATGTATCGTGAGCTTTGCTATTATAGTTGGATCCTATGATGTATTCTCCCCCCTCTACTCTCTTGTAATGAATTGAGTTTCCCCTTTGAAGTTATCTTATCGGATTGAGTCTTTATAGATTTGAGAACACTTGATGTATGTCTTGCCGTGCGTATCTGTGGTGACAATGGGATACCACGTGATTCACTTGATGTATGTTTTGGTGATCAACTTGCGGGTTCTGCCCATGAACCTATGCATATGGGTTGGCACATGTTTTCGTCGTGATTCTCCAGTAGAAACTTTGGGGCACTCTTTGAGGTTCTATGTGTTGGTTGAATAGATGAATCTGAGATTGTGTGATGCATATCGTATAATCATACCCACGGATACTTGAGGTGACATTGGAGTATCTAGGTGACATTAGGGTTTTGGTTGATTTGTGTCTTAAGGTGTTATTCTAGTACGAACTCTAGGGCTGTTTGTGACACTTATAGGAATAACCCAACGGATTGATTGGAAAGAATAACTTTGAGGTGGTTTCGTACTCTACCATAATCTCTTCGTTTGTTCTCCGCTATTAGTGACTTTGGAGTGACTCTTTGTTGCATGTTGAGGTATAGTTATGTGATCCAATTATGATATTATTGTTGAGGGAACTTACACTAGCGAAAGTATGAACCCTAGGCCTTGTTTCCTACCATTGCAATACGTTTACGCTCACTTTTATCGCTTGCTACCTTGCTGTTTTTATATTTTCAGATTACAAAAACCTATATATATCATCCATATTGCACTTGTATCACCATCTCTTCGCCAAACTAGTGCACCTATACAATATACTATTGTATTGGGTGTGTTGGGGACACAAGAGACTCTTTGTTATTTGGTTGCAGGGTTGCTTGAGAGAGACCATCTTCATACTACGCCTCCTACGGATTGATAAACCTTAGGTCATCCACTTGAGGGAAATTTGCTACTGTCCTACAAACCTCTGCACTTGGAGGCCCGACAACGTCTACAAGAAGAAGGTTGTGTAGTAGACATCAAGCTCTTTTCTGGCGCCGTTGCCGGGGAGGTTAGTGCTTGAAGGTATATCTTTAGATCTTGCAATCGAGTCTTTTAGTTTCTTGTTTTATCACTAGTTTAGTTTATAAAAGAAAACTATATAAAAAATGGAATTGAGTTTGTCTCATACGCTTCACCTTTTTAAAATCTTTCATGAGTATGATGGAAAGGATAATTGTGCTCAAGTGCTAGAAGAAGAAATCTATAAAATGTTTGGCACTAAATATTTGAATGATGAGCATGATTGCAATGTTGTTAATATGAATTCCTTGAATATCCATGACACTAATGATGATTGCACTAGTTATGATGAAAATGTCTCCTATAAACATGTCAATTTTTGTGGAGTGCATTGGGTTTGTAAGTACACACCAAATAGAGAAGATAGATATTGCAAGAAGCATAAGTACTTAGAAACTAAATTGTTGCAAGAAGAGCTAGATGATTGTGCTGAAAATTTAAATTTTCTTGGCCATACTTGTGAGCTTTGTAATGAACGTGGTCATTTAATTATCCGATGCAAATTGTTTCATGATCTAATCATGTCCAAAAATTGTGATGACTTGATTTCCCTTGCACATTATAATGAACTTAGTTTGCTTATGGGCTATGAAGAAATGAAACGTATAACTAAGGATATTCCAAATTTTTCCCTTGATAGAGTTCTTCATTTTGACCTAGACGAAATTTATATGTATTGTACGGTGAATTGCATTGAAAATCCTTATATTGCCAATTACATAAAGAAAACAAAACAAAAAGAAGATGAAGAGAATACTAATGAAAGGGAAGAGACTTACCGATATCCTCCTATTATTTCTTATGATGAATCAGGTAATGAGGAGGAGCCTCCTATTCAACCAATCTCATTAATAAGGGGCTCCAAAAAGAGGATTGAACCCACACATGATATGGTGAAGAAGAAGAAAAGAAAAAGGAAGAGAAGTAAAAAGATATCTCTCCCAAATAAAGCTGCTCCTATTAATATTGTGCCTCATGAAAATATAATTGTGGAAGATAATGATACTTCTTATGATCTTGGAAATCTTTTCGGCACTTGCTTGGACGAATATGATAATTGCTATACTATTGGTGCTACCTATACTATTAATGATGAGAGTGATTATGCTTATGATATGAAAAGGCCCAAGCTTGGGGATGCTATGTTTGATGAAGATGATGTTTTTGAGAATATATTTGCTGCAATTAATGTTTGTCCCAAGCTTGGGGATGCTATGCTTAATGAAGATGATATTTTTAGTCTCCCAAGTTTTAATATGCAAATTTATAATGATGATAGCATGCCTCCTACTTATGATAATTATTGTGATGATACATATGCTATAAAAAGTAGTGATGATTATATGTGTAAAACTTGTCATGATTATGATTACCCTTTTTCTGAACATTACTCTTTTAATGTGGAAACAATTTATAGTATTCAAGTCTCTTATGATACTCCCACTATTCCGATTAAGAAGAAATTTGCTTATGTGGAGAGTAATAAAAATTCTATGGTTGTATATCATAAAAAGAATGCTTTAGGTGCTGGTTATATTGTTGAATTCATTCCTAATGCTACTGAAAATTATTATGAGGGAGGAATATATGCTTGTAGGAATTGCAATAATATCAAGTCTCCTCTCTATATGCTTACAGTTTCAAAGTTATGCTTGTCTTGCCTTCCTATGCTAGTTGATTATTGTTCCCAGAAGTTGTTTGCTCTCAAAATACCTATGCATAGGAAGTATGTTAGGCTTAAATGTGCTAGTCATATTCTTCATGATGCTCTCTTTATGTTTCAATTCTTATCCTTTATGTGAGCATCATTGAAATCATCATGCCTAGCTAGGGGCGTTAAACGATAGCGCTTGTTGGGAGGCAACCCAATTTTATTTTTGTTCCTTGATTTTTGTTCCTGTTTAATAATAAATAATTCATCTAGCCTCTGTTTAGATGTGGTTTTATGGTTTTAATTAGTGTTTGTGCCAAGTAGAACCTTTGGGAAGACTTGGGGAAAGTCTTGTTGATCATGCTGTAAAAAACAGAAACTTTAGCGCTCACGAGAATTGCTGCCATTTTTATTTGGAGAGTGATATTTAGTTAATTCTTTTTGCAGATGATTAATAGATAAATTCCTCAGGTCCATCAAGTTATTTGAGAATTTTATGAGTTCCATAAGTATACTTTTTATCCAGATTACTACAGACTGTTCTGTTTTTGACAGATTCTGTTTTTCATGTGTTGTCTACTTATTTTGATGAATCTATGGCTAGAAAAAGAGTTTATAAAATATAGAGAAGTTGGAATAAAGTAGGTTTAACACCAATATAAATAAATAATGAGTTCATTACAGTACCTTTAAGTGGTGATTTATTTTCTTATACTAACGGAGCTTACGAGTTTTCTGTTAAGTTTTGTGTTGTGAAGTTTTCAAGTTTTGGGTAAGGATTCGATGGACTATGGAATAAGGAGTGGAAAGAGCCTAAGCTTGGGGATTCCCAAGGCACCCCAAGGTAATATTCAAGGACAACCAAGAGCCTAAGCTTGGGGATGCCCCGGAAGGCATCCCCTCGTTCGTCTACGTTCATCGGTAACTTTACTTGGAGCTATATTTTTATTCACCACATGATATGTGTTTTGCTTGGAGCATCAATTTATTTTGTTAGGATTTTATTGCTGTTATTTAGAACAATTTTTTGCATCTTTTATTTCAATAAAAGTGGCATTGATAGTCTTTACTATGCCTATTTTACAAGTCTTCATGTTGCTGTTTGAAAACAGAAAGTTTACCGCTGTTGCAATAATTCCCTAGAAAAGTCAGAATGTTATAAAATGTTGAAACCTTTTGCATATTAAGATCTGATAAATTTACTACAGTGGGAATTTTCTTTCATTATTTTTTGAGCTAGGTAAGTATGGATGTTGGTGCATTCTTTACAGACTGTCCTGTTTAGGCAGATTGCTGTTATGTTTGCATTGTTTGCATATGTTTGCTTATTTAATGATTCTATTTGAGGATAGGACTATTAAATATGCAGAGGCGTTTAGTATGCAATGTTGAATAATATTTTTAGTGATTTTCTACAGTAGAGTATGATAAGGTTTTGGCAATGGTTTATACTAACTTATCTCACGAGTCCTTGTTGAGTTTTGTGTGGATGAAACTTTTGAGATTTAGGGAGACTGTGATATGAGAGGAATTAAGGAGACACAAAAGCTCAAGCTTGGGGATGCCCAAGGCACCCCAAGATAATATTTCAAGAAGTCTCAAGCGTCTAAGCTTGGGGATGCCCCGGTTGGCATCCCACCTTTCTTCTTCAACAACTATCGGTTAGTATCAGTTGATCCTAAGTTTTTGCTTCTTCACATGATGTTTGCCATTCTTAGAATGTCATTTTATTTAGTTTTGCTTGCTGCTTGAATAAAATTTCAAGATCTGAAATTATTAAATGTTAGAGAGTCTTTAGATAGTTGCATAATTATTCGACTACTCATTGATCTTCACTTACATCATTCGGAGTAGTTTGTCGTTTGCTCTAGTGCTTCACTTATATCTTTTAGAGCATGGTGGTAGTTTTATTTTGAAGAAATAGACGAACTCTCATGCTTCACTTAGATTATTTTGAGAGTCTTAAACAGCATGGTAATGTGCTTAGTCCTAATATGCTGGGTATTCAAGATTAATAATAAAACTTTCTTATGAGTGTATTGAATACTAAGAGAAGTTTGATGCTTGACGATTATTTTGAGATATGGAGGTAATAATATCAAAGTCGTGCTAGTTGATTAGTTGTGAATTTTAGGAATACTTGTGTTTAAGTTTGCAAGTCCCGTAGCATGCACGTATGGTAAACATTGTGTAACAAATTTGAAACATGAGGTGTTATTTGATTGTCTTCCTTATGAGTGGCGGTCGGGGATGAGCGATGGTCTTTTCCTACCAATCTATCCCCCTAGGAGCATGCGCGTAGTGCCGAGGTTTTTGATGACTTGTAGATTTTTGCAATAAGTATGTGAGTTATTTATGACTAATGTTGAGTCCATGGATTATACGCACTCTCACCCTTCCATCCTTGCTAGCCTCTTCGGTACCGTGCATTGCCCTTTCTCACATTGAGAGTTGGCGCAAACTTCGCTGGTGCATCCAAACCCCGTGATATGATACGCTCTGTCACACATAAACCTCCTTATATCTTCCTCAAAACAGCCACCATACCTACCTATTATGGCATTTCCATAGCCATTCCGAGATATATTGCCATGCAACTTTCCATCATTCCGTTCATCATGACACATTTATCATTGTCATATTGCTTTGCATGATCATGTAGTTGACATAGTATTTGTGGCAAAGCCACCGTTCATAATTCTTTCATACATGTCACTCTTGGTTCATTGCATATCCCGGTACACCGCCGGAGGCATTCATATAGAGTCATCCTTGTTCTAGTATCTAGTTGTAATCATTGAGTTGTAAATAAATAGAAGGGTGATGATCATCATTATTAGAGCATTGTCCCAAGTAATGAATAAAAAAAGAGAAAGGCCATAAAAAGGCCCAAAAAAGAGAAAGGCCATAAAAAAGAGAAGGCCCAAAAAAATGAGAGAAAAAGAGAGAAGGGACAATGCTACTACCCTTTTACCACACTTGTGCTTCAAAGTAGCACCATGATCTTCATAGTAGAGAGTCTCTTGTTTTGTCACTTTCATATACTAGTGGGAATTTTTCATTATAGAACTTGGCTTGTATATTCCAACAATGGGCCTCCTCAAGTGCCCTAGGTCTTCGTGAGCAAGCAAGTTGGATGCACACCCACTTAGTTTCTTTTGTTGAGCTTTCATACATTTATAGCTCTAGTGCATCCGTTGCATGGCAATCCCTACTCCTTGCATTAACATTAATCTGTGGGCATCTCCATAGCCCATTGATTAGCCTCGTTGATGTGAGACTTTATCCTTTTTGTCTTCTCCACATAACCCCCATCATCATATTCTATTCCACCCATAGTGCTATGTCCATGGCTCGCACTCATGTATTGCGTGAAGGTTTGTGAGTTTGAGATTACTAAAGTATGAAACAATTGCTTGGCTTGTCATCGGGGTTGTGCATGATGAGAGCATTCTTGTGTGACGAAAATGGAGCATGACTAAACTATATGATTTTGTAGGGATGAACTTTCTTTGGCCGTGTTATTTTGAGAAGATATAATTGCTTAGTTAGTATGCTTGAAGTATTATCATTTTTATGTCAATATGAACTTTTGTCTTGAATCTTTCAGATCTGAATATTCATACCACAATTAAGAAGAATTGCATTGAAATTATGCCAAGTAGCACTCCGCATCAAAAATTCTGTTTTTATCATTTACCTACTCGAGGACGAGCGGGAATTAAGCTTGGGGATGCTTGATACGTCTCCAACGTATCTATAATTTTTGATTGCTCCATGCTATGTTATCTACTGTTTTGGGCAATATTGGGCTTTATTATCCACTTTTATATTATTTTTGGGACTAACCTATTAACCGGAGGCCCAACCCAGATTTACTATTTTTTTGCCTATTTCAGTGTTTCGAAGAAAAGGAATATCAAACGGAGTCGGAACGGAACGAAATCAACTGGAGATGTTATTTTTGGAAGGAAAGCTACCGGAAAAGCTTGGAGTGCACATCAGGAAAGAAGGGAGGTGCCCACGAGGGTGGGGGCGCGCCCCCCTGCCTCGTGGCCCCCCTTCGGTCCACCACATGCTTCTTTCACCCATATATACCTACGTATCCTAAAACTTCCAGAACACACAATAGATCGGGAGTTCCGCCGCCAGAAGCTTCCGTAGCCATCGAAAGCCAATCTAGACCCGTTCCGGCACCCTGCTGGAGGGGGCAATCCCTCTCCGGTTGCCATCTTCATCATCCCGGTGCTCTCCATGACGAGGAGGGAGTAGTTCTCCCTCGGGGCTGAGGGTATGTACCAGTAGCTATGTGTTTGATCTCTCTCTCTCTCGTGTTCTTGAGGTGATACGATCTTGATGTATCGCGAGCTTTGCTATTATAGTTGGATCCTATGATGTTTTCTTCCCCCTCTACTCTCTTGTAATGAATTGAGTTTCCCCTTTGAAGTTATCTTATCGGATTGAGTCTTTATAGATTTGAGAACACTTGATGTATGTCTTGCCGTGCGTATCTGGGTGACAATGGGATACCACGTGATTCGCTTGATGTATGTTTTGGTGATCAACTTGCGGGTTCCACCCATGAACCTATGCATAGGGGTTGGCACGCATTTTCGTCGTGATTCTCCAGTAGAAACTTTGGGGCACTCTTTGAGGTTCTATGTGTTGGTTGAATAGATGAATCTAGGATTGTGTCATGCATATCGTATAATCATACCCATGGATACTTGAGGTGACATTGGAGTATCTAGGTGACATTAGGGTTTTGGTTGATTTGTGTCTTAAGGTGTTATTCAAGTACGAACTCTAGGGCTGTTTGTGACACTTATAGGAATAGCCCAACGGGTTGATTGGAAAGAATAACTTTGAGGTGGTTTCGTACCCTACCATAATCTCTTCGTTTGTTCTCCGCTATTAGTGACTTTGGAGTGACTCTTTGTTGCATGTTGAGGTATAGTTATGTGATCCAATTATGATATTATTGTTGAGGGAACTTACACTAGCGAAAGTATGAACCCTAGGCCTTGCTTCCTACCATTGCAATACCGTTTACGCTCACTTTTATCACTTGCTACCTTGCTGTTTTTATATTTTCAGATTACAAAAACCTATATCTATCATCCATATTGCACGTGTATCACCATCTCTTCGCCGAACTAGTGCACCTATACAATCTACTATTGTATTAGGTGTGTTGGGGACACAAGAGACTCTTTGTTATTTGGTTGCAGGGTTGCTTGAGAGAGACCATCTTCATCCTACGCCTCCTACGGATTGATAAACCTTAGGTCATCCACTTGAGGGAAATTTGCTACTGTCCTATAAATCTCTGCACCTGGAGGCTCAACAACGTCTACAAGAAGAAGGTTGTGTAGTAGACATCACTCGCATGTGTCCCGTCAACTCACGCCTGCTCGCACGGCACACGAGGAGTGTGGTAGCACGTATATTTTTTGCTTTATTGATGATTCATTCTACCGCTTTACTACTTAACTGAAGCATGGCACAGTCTAACGTACATGGTCTGAATAAATAATCCGTATGAGATATTGGTTGCCAGTTTTTAATAATCTCCCGTTTCTAAGAAGATTATATCAAAATGGGTCTCATTGATGAAAAAATACAAGATCACAGTCTACTGGTGTCCATATATGACACCACGATAAGTTTCATGAATTTCAACTAAGTTTTGGATTTACTGAATTTTAAAATATATATTCTCAATATTTTGAAATATCTTACACAAGGAAACAAGCTCCCAAGGACACATATGATTTTGCAATCCATTTTGGTGCACATGTAGCTCAAATTTGTTTTTTGCACATTAAATCCCTAGGAGATCAACCAATGTATAAAAATGGTGGAATGATGTCTATTTTTTAATTTTAACACGACACTCCGCCTTTGGTCACATGTTCACTGCAGAAAAAGTTTGACATACCTCAGAGCGGCTGTGGTGGTGCGGGATGTGTGTGTCTGTGTGTGGGGTGGGGGTGGGGGGAGGGGTCCGGCAGTACACTACTGTAGGATCGAAAGTAGGTCTAGAGGGGGGTGATTAGACTACTTGACCAAATAAAAATCTAGCTTTTCCCAATTTTAAGTCTTGGCAGATTTTAACAACTTAGCACAAGTCAAGCAATCAACCTACACATGCAATTCTAAGATTATAGCAGCGGAATGTAAAACATTGCATATAAAGGTAAAGGGAGGGGTTTGGAAAGGCAAACGCAATGTAGACACGAAGATTTTTGGCGTGGTTCCGATAGGTGGTGCTATAGTACATCCACGTTGATGGAGACTTCAACCCAGAAAGGGTAACGGTTGTGCGAGTCCACGGAGGGCTCCACCCACGAAGGGTCAACGAAGAAGCAACCTTGTCTATCCCATCATGGCCATTGCCCATGAAGTACTTGCCTCACTTGGGTAGATCTTCACGAAGTAGGAGATCTCCTTGCCCTTACAAACTCCCTGGTTCAACTCCACAATCTTGACGGAGGCTCCCAAGTGACACCTAACCAATCTAGGAGACACCACTCTCCAAAAGGTAATAGATGGTGTGTTGATGATGAACTCCTTGCTCTTGTGCTTCAAATGATAGTCTCCCCAACACTCAACTCTCTCTCACAGATTTGGCTATGGTGGAAAGATGATTTGAGTGGAAAGCAACTTGGGGAAGGCTAGAGATCAAAATTCTTGTGGTTGGATTGGAATGTCTTGGTCTCAACACATGAGTAGGTGGTTCTCTCTCAGAAAATGAATGCTGGAAGTGTAGGCACGTTCTGATGGCTCTCTCACTGATGGAGAGGAGGGTGGAGGGGTATATATAGCCTCCACACAAAATCTAACCGTTAAACACATAAGAGCCAACTCAGTCTGACCGAATGTATGAACTCGGTGAGACTGATTCAGTTCAAAATGTGAATGTTAGGCTTTTCGGTGAGACCGACATGATCAACTCGGTGGGACCGATGAGTTAGGGTTAGGGCAAAACTTGATCTCTATTACTTCAACTCGGTGAGACCGATTTCAGTAATAAGCAAATAGAGAGTTGGTCTGGCAAACTCGGTGGACCGATTGCTCCTTTCGGTGATACCGAAATGTTACAAAAGGGAAACAGAGAGTTTGCACTATGAACTCAGTGGGACCAATTGCTCATTTCGGTGAGACGGAAATGTTACGAAGGGAAACAGAGAGTTTGCAATCCCATCTCGATGAGACCAAGATCCCTATCGATGAGACCGAACTGATTAGGGTTTCTGGCTATGGCTATGCCAAGTGAACTCGGTGGCGCCGGATGAATCAAATCGATGGGGCCGATTTTGACTTTAGGGTTAGGACATATTTGGATTTGAGAAAATGGTCGAGGGTTTTGAAGCATACACTACTAGGGAAAAGCCTAGCAGTAGCGCGGGTACCCGCGCTACTGATAAGGCTCTACAGCTAACATGTAGCAGTAGCGCGAGTTGAAACGCGCTACCGCTATACCTAATTAGCAGCAACGCTCCCCTTACCAGCGCTACTGCTAAGTGCTTTAGCAGTAGCGTTTTCCTGTCCGGCTAAAGAGTGCTGCTACTATATTTTCTCATATCTCTTTTCCGCATATTTGTGATGTTTTTGTATATGTTTTAACAGTATTATAATCATATCATAAACATGCAATATGCTCGTCTTATCATACACATAATAGTCTCATCATATCATCCAACACAAATCATGTCATCACATCATAATCACGATATAGCTATACAAGTTACATGACATGTCTCATCATACATAATGTAGTACTTCTTAAGGCGTCGGTTCGTATCCCTCTCTCGCACTAGCGTGAACCTAAACTAACTACTGGCTGTCTCTCAGAAACCGGAAACCGGTACACCTGGGACTGACACTCCGGCCACTCGTCGTATACTCCTAGTGTAGCACTTCTTCGTCATCGATGATCTATGCACCTGCATCATCACATGAGTCAATGATATGCAACATATATAGTTGAGCAACAGAAAGAGAAAGACTTGGCAAAATAGAAGCAACATATCATAAGCGTAAATAACAAAGTTCATCATACCAAAATGCCCTAACTAGAGTGATCTTCGCTAGTTGAGGTGGACGGTTTAATTACATCACAAATAAAGTTTTGTCGTGCATAACTCAAAGTTTCTTCATTCAGAAAGTATGGACTAAATGGACACATTGTCATATATCGACAATCACTCCAACATGTAGTGCCAGCCATCCAAGTCAGGGAGATAGTCCCCGAGCTTAGTGAAAGGCTTCAGGTCGAGACACTGAGCGGCTACACGTGTTCGGACGTCTTCCCGCGACATTTGCCCTTCCTCGTAGAATGTCCCTGTTTTTTCGAGGTCCTCCTTCATGATGACTTGGGCAAGTTCACCCTGGATGTGATAGAACTCAACTCGAAGTCGATGATCTAGGATATCTCCTATGTTCTTTGCCCATTGCAGAATATGTGCATCGCCGGATGTAGGTGACATGCAAAGGTTCTGTTGATCCCGTATGTACTCCAGCATGTGGTGTAGGACATAGAATCCATCACTAAGAGTATCACTCGGTTGCTGGATGCAGCAGAAGTCGGTCTTATGGCCAAAGGCGGGCCTGCCTTTACTTTCCTTCTTGGTCTTGATCTCTCCACCTCGTACGCCGTAGAAAAAGATAGCATTGTCAAGAACAGACTTGATGTGGGTGTAATCCTTTTTGTTCATGTTCTTCGATGAGTCCAAGTAAAGATAATGGGAGTATCGGGGGTAAAGGATGATGAGGACCGCGCGCCCGCCGCTCCACAAAATAAGTACACCTCAAATTAATTAGCCTCCACCATGCAAATGAATGATTGAAACCGAAGGAAAGATATCCGCGCGGGTGACTTACAGGGGATGATAAGGCACGAGAATCGTCTCCTTGTCCTTATTGGCGACCATGAAATCGATGATGTAATCCCTCGCCTATTCACGGTGCTTTGCGCAGACTACCAAGAAGCCCTCGTGCATGAAGTATGGATCAGCGACACAGATATAAGGTATCTTCTCAATCTTGATGATGTAGTTCATGTACAAGGCATAAAGGCGGACAAACATAAAATCCAACTTCTTCAAGTGAGACATGTCGAAGATGTAATCGAATCGAAGGAAGAACTTCTCCGCGGGGAATGTGTCGACGTACAACCTTTGCCGCGACATGTTAACCACGTAGAGTGGGTATCCTAGATTTTCCGAGGCGATGAGACTTTTCTCTCTCCGCAGCACATCATCATGAAGTCTCCTTAGATTGTCATGTATGGCCTCTACCGATGCCTTAGGTAGGATTGGTTCACCGGGATATGGTATTTCGCCGCACCGGGGACAGGTATATGGTCTTGAACTCGAGGCTGCGGAGGCGGCTGGATCATAGCAGCAGCTTTATTGTTGCCTTTCCTTGCTCTCTTCATATGCTTCTTTGGTGGAAGGTCGTCTATAATATGTTCAGCCTCCGGAGGCGGCAATTCAGGCACCGACTCATGACGCTCAAACGCTGAGTACTCATACTGCTGAGCCATCAATCCTCCGTCATCGTAGGCGCCAGTATTGAGATATTGTTGAGTGTCATTGTCATCCTCATCCTCATCTATGGTGACGTCACCCGTGACTAATGGAGCCTCTTCCTCACCCAGTCTGCTATCACCCAGCATGACAGGCGACGCTAATTGGGTAGGTGGGGTGTTGATGTTCATACCTTGCTGAGGCTGCATGGTCGTGGGTGTGCTCCTGGCCGCCTCCAGACGAAGCAGACTCTTTGGCCACAACAGGACCACCCCTTGCAATCGTCAAGCCACCGCGGGGTCTCATCGTCATCCCCCCTAGTACCGGAGGAGCCAAATTCTCGTGGCCCGGTTTGACACTGGCCACGGAAACCTTGAAGACGTCAGGGGGGATCGGCCGGCTGTGGAATAATTGTTCCTTCGGCTTCATTATCGTCGCCTTTCCCACGTCCACCTTCTGGTCGCTGATTGTGTACAAAATGGTGCACGAGGTTACGTCGGCCTACAAAGACATGTCTGCGACATGAGTCATCTGAAAGGCAACGGAAACAGGAGATTATATATTTATTGAAAAGGGCCGGTGTGACAGGTACCGTGAGGGCGTCAAGCTCAGCCAGAGACGAAGCACTGCCGAGCACATTCAAGATGGAGGACGTGTTGTTATGAGCAGGTGCGGGAGCCGGTGCAGGAGCTGGTACGAGAGCCGATGCATGATCAGGTGCTGGAGCAGGTGCTGGTGCAATGCTAGTCGAGCTACTCCCGAAGAAGTCGGCAAGGGGAAAGTCCACTGCATTTTTATTTGGATTTTGCCTGCTCCAACTGACGACGATCGGAACCAAGACACCACATGAATCTGCAATCGCCTGTTTTGCGGTAGCTACCGCTGTTGCGACTGTCTCAGCTGATTTCTTCTCAACCGCAATCTCAACCTTCTTGTCAATTTTTCTTCAATTAACCTCTGTCTTTCCTTTCTCTCCTCCGTGGTCTCACGGTAGTACTTCTTCCACGTGGTGCCATCTCCAACACCGTGCACGTGTCCATACGATGGCCGAGTGTCCACTGGGAGTCGTTTCAATATGTTCAAGGCCCGGTTGAATGGGGTGTCCCACTTGGGCCACGCCAACGCCTCAGACGGCGAGTCGCTTTCGGCCGCAATACTGTGTTGCTCTCTCTCTGCAAAAGGAACAAGGATCGTTTACAAATAGGGATAATTAGATTTATGCCCCTAGTTGTGTCCCACTCGTCTGTTTTACCCCTAATTCCCAAAAGTCACCAGTTCTGTCCAAGTCACTTTGATCCTCTTATGCTTTTGCCCTTTGACCATTTGACCGTCAGTTTGAAAACTTCATAACTAATTCATACAAAATCAAAAAAATGCAAATAAGATACCAAAATGTTCAGAAAAACATCACCTATATGTCAGTGTCATTTGCATTCATGAAAAAAGTGTTGGAAAGTGCACATCCGAGTTTTAGCTCTTTTGATACCACCATGAATAGTAACTCTAAAAAAATTCAAAAAAATATGGTGGCAAAGAACGACAAGTGTTCTAAGTGCTTGCCAAGTTTCATTAGGGAACGACATTCGTGGAAGTCGTGGCAAAAAAATCTATTTTGGAGTGCTGATTGTTTTTTTTGCCGCGGCACCCACGAACGTTATTCCCTGATGAAACTTGGAAGACACTTAAAACATTTGTCATTCTTTGCCATGAAATTATTTTTGAATTTTTTGAACTTTTTAAGATTTTACAATTCATGGTGGTAGCATAAGAGCTAAAACTCGGATGGGCACTTTCCAACACTTTTTTCATGGATGCAAATGACACTGACATATAGGTGATGTTTTTCTGAACATTTTGGTATCTTATTTGAATTTTTTTGATTTAGTATGAATTAGTTATGAAGTTTTCAAACTGACGGTCAAACGGTCAAAGGGCAAAAGCATAAAGGAGCAAAGTGATTTGGACAGAACCGGTGACTTTTGGGAATTAGGGGTAAAACAGACGAGTGGGACACAACTAGGGGCATAAATATAATTATCCCTTACAAATATGACTAAACGTGTAGTCGAATTGATCCGAAACTAAAATTACCAGCAGTCTCATGAACTCCGTCGTGACCGGGTCCGTCTCGAAAACCTTATTGACTGGGTCCCAATGGTACCGGGCCCTGAGGACATCATGCTCCCGCGGGACGGTGAACTCTGCCAAGGGGTCTGGGATGCCCAGACTTTTGCATTTCGTGTCCTCCTTGGCCCATATGGACCTCTTCCCAGCGTAACCACGTCTTCCGAGGTGGTGGCACCCTATGTTCCTCTTTTGAAGCCCCTTCCTCTTTTGAAGCCTCTTTGGTTTCGGTTCTATACCGGCTCCGCCAGTCTCGGTGCCGGTCTCGGCGCCGGTCTCAATCTCAGCGCCGGTCTCGATGTCGGTCTCAGTCTCCAATGTGATAGGTGGGCCTAGCAACAACAACCGTTGATCGGCGGCAAGGTTCGAAAATCCGTCTGCCGCCAGGTAGACGTCGTCGCAATCACCATAACCCTGTCCTTCATCATTGCTAGCCATGTTTCCTAGGATTAAATCTAGTCACTTAATTCTAGACCTAATAAATTGAATAATGACATAAAAGGCTTATGTTTTGCAGGAACGTTGATTCCTTCCTAGTGCAGCAAATCCCGGGCACTCGATATGTCCTAGTTTGTAGCACAAGTCATGCCAAAATTTACGAAAAATTTCGGCATGACCTTTGCTAAAAAGTGGACAAATCAAGCACCTAAAATTTGCCGGAAAGGAAATGAATCAACATTCCGGCAAAACATAGGCCACTCGGCTTCATTCCCTAGAAACAACAAAAGGCCACTTGGGCACAATCGAACCACTTCTATGAAAAGATATAACATGAACACTTAAATGAAAAGATATAATCTACAATAAAAGTCTAGGAAGGGATCATCTTTAAAATAAAACTTGCCTAAATTCTTTTCCTTGGAAATAGTGGTCTTTTCAAAAATCAAAAACCTTTGCAAAATGACCTCACTAAACACTTCTCTGCCTAGGACAGAACCCAAATTCTGGTCTAGCTATTCCTCACACACACACACACACACACACATTATTTTCTCTAACCCATCTCTGCCTAGGATAGAACGCAATTAAATTGCAAAGGAACTCCATTTCTCCAACCCTTCTGACCTAATGCTCTAAAATAAATTTTTGCTCTAACCTAGCCAACCTAGTTAAGCTAGCTTGTTAACCCAACGAACCTAATTAACCTAGCCAGTTAACCTAGTTAGTTAACCTAGTTTACCTAGATAATTAACCTAATTAAACTAGTTAACCTAGCTAGTTCTCTGTCAAAGCCCTAAATAAATTTTGCACTAACCTAGATAATTAACCTATTTAAACTAGTTAATCTAACTAGTTCTCTGTCAAAGCCCTAACTAAAATTTTGCACTAACCTAGATAATTAACCTAATTAAACTAGTTAACCTAGCTAGCTAGTCCTCTGTCCAATGTTTGTGTTATGCATGAGAGAGGGAGGAGGGTGGGGGCTTACAGAGGATGGCTCCGGTGGTGGCGAGGGAGGCAGTGGTGGCGAGGGAGGCAGGGGCGTCTCCGGTGACGGCGAGGGATGCAGTTGTGGCGAGGGAGGCAGGGGCGTCGAGGGTGGCTCCGGTGGCGTTGGGGGCGGCTCCGATGGCGTTGATGAGGCAGCACGGCTCCGGTAGCGTTGGGGGCGGCTCCGGTGGTATTGATGTCTACTACACAATCTTCTTATAGACGTTGTTGGGCCTTCAAGTGTAGAGGTTTGTATGACAGAAGCAAATTTCCCTCAAGTGGATGACCTAAGATTTATCAATCCGTGGCAGGCGTAGGATGAAGACGTTCTCTCTCAAACAACTCTGCAACCAAATAACAAAGAGTCTCTTGTGTCCCCAACACACTCAATACAATGGTAAATTGTATAGGTGCACTAGTTCGGCGAAGAGATGGTGATACAAGTGCAATATGAATGGTAGATATAGGTTTTTGTAATCTGACAATATAAAAACAGCAAGTTAACTAATGATAAAAGTGAGCGAAATCGGTATTGTAATGCGTTGAAACAAGGCCTAGAGTTCATACTTTCACTAGTGCAAGTTCTCTCAACAATAATAACATAGTTGGATCATATAACTATCTCTCAACATGCAACAAAGAGTCACTCCAAAAGCAATAATAGCAAAGAACAAACGAAAAAATTATTATAGGATACGAAACCATCTCAAAGCTATATGATGAACATATGGATGCAGCTAGTCCATGCCAAGCGACAAGCGTATGTACGTGAGCCACTAAAAGTATAAATAAATAACACTCGCAAAAGAAGTAAATAAATAAATTCCACGGAGCGAACCAACCTGTGGTTGAATGGTTAGATGGACTATGGTATTTCCAGCCCACCAAGGTTCAAATTCTGGTGCTCGCATTTATTCCTGGATGCCTACGGCGACTTCGTAAATTTCAAGATGATATACCGGCTCAGTTTTTCGGAGGTGCTCATAAGGGTAGAGTGTGCGTGTGTGCGTTTATACTGATGAGTGTATGCTTGTGTCTGTGCTGTGTTCAAAAAAATTAATTCCACACAAAAATGCAATCCGGTTTTTCTCCTCCACGCAGGCACCACCTATCACCTATCCCGTCTATCTACCTACCTACCTACTCATGTGGTTCATAGATAGTCTCGTGCGTGCATGACATGTACGCCCCTACTTGCTTCTTGTAGGTCGGCACGCACTACTATAAATTTGACGAGATAGATGGATGGATCGATCAATCGATCGAGGTGTTTCTCCATTCATCCTTTCTTGGCTGCTTCCTGTGACCGGCCTTCTCGTCTCCAACTGACTGATGATGCCCATGGTCGCCGCCGGCGATAAAGGCAGCCATGGAGCTTCTTCCACCTGCAGCATGTGCAGGCAGCTGACCAAACTCTTTCCTCTCCACCTGGTCATCGTCCTTCTCCTCGGCGTCGCCACCAACGGTCGGCCGGAGGCGGCTGCGGCGAGGTCGTTCATCTTCCACAACGCGTGCGCGCACCCGGTGTGGGTGGGCGCTCTCAACGGCGCCACATCGCCGCGGCTCGCCCGCACCGGCTTCTACCTCGCCTCCGGCGCCACGGACGCCGTCGCTGCCCCGTCCTCCGGCGCCTGGTCCGGCAACTTCTGGGCGCGCACCGGCTGCGCCGTCGACGCCTCCACGGGCCGCCTCGCCTGCGCCACCGCCGACTGTGGCACCGGCGATGTCGCCTGCGCCGGCCGCGGGCCCGCCCCGCCCGTCACGCTCGCTGAGATCACCCTCGCCGCCCCGGGCGGAGGAGGCCAGGACTTCTACGACGTCAGCCTCGTCGACGGCTTCAACCTGCCCCTCTCCATCGCGCCCGACAACAATGGGGACGGCGGTGCCTGCCGCGCCGCGGCGTGCGCGGGCGACGTGAACGCGGTCTGCCCGTCGGACCTGCGCGTGGTGTCCGGCTCCGGCGAGGTGGTGGCGTGCAAGAGCGCGTGCAACGCCTACGGCAGCGCGCGCTACTGCTGCACTGGCGACTACGGCACGCCGGCGAAGTGCGGGCCCACGAACTACTCGCGGGTATTCAAGGCCGCCTGCCCGGCCGCCTACAGCTACGCCTACGACGACGCCAGCTCCACCTTCACCTGCGCCGGCGCCGCCAGCTACCACATCACCTTCTGTCCCGTCACCTGATTAATGGCACACCCAATTCGTTCATTAACTATACAGTAAAAATTACTCTATCACACGAAGTTTATTTTCTTCATTGAGAAAAAAGTATACAAAGTAGAAAAAGGAAGTATAAATATGCAATTTTTTCTTCTTTGGTGCAAGAATGCGTACAACGGAGATTCATTTCCTTAGAGCAACACCAATAGCTCCTGTCAAAAACTTTTCATAAAAGTCATTTTGGGATGATCGTATAATTTAGGAGAAATACAACTACATTTCACAGTTCCTGTAAACTTATTTTTCGTAAATCAATTTTAGCCCCTATCTCATAATCTGATCATCGTGGCCCACTTGTCAGTGACCCAACGACAAAATAACAGCGACAAGCGCGCGTGGTATAGGGGTGCTGCCGACGAACATGTGCTCACCTTCGGCCATATCCCGTCGTGCGGGTGCGGGCGCTCGGACGCCCGCCGCAAACCACGTTGAATAGTGTTGGTGGCAATGTCGGGGTTAAAATCGACGATGCCGAGTGGCGACGGTCGGAGCGTCGTGCCGCAAGGGAGGTAACAGGAGGACGCATCAGTCGTCTTGGACGTGTCTAGAAGGTCAGATTTGTAGCGGTGGAGACGAGGAAGCGGGCAACAGAGGTTGGGGCTTGCCGGCGGCGACCATCTTTGACAACGGCAGTGCGGCCTCGCAATGGCGGCGGTGCTAGGATGTCCGAGTGTGAAAGTTCATGCGGTTTTAGCCCGCCAAAATTACACGGAAAGATTATCTTTTCATCAATGTGAGGAAAGTTAAGGGGCTATTACACATGCTTGGGTAAAAAAATATTAGGTTAACCGGAGTTGTCAGGGCTATTTTTGCCTCAACATCCTATAAAATGGTGCCGCACTCGGAAAATGATGGCATGAATAATTACTGATGATGTCATTAGCTTGTGATCCTAACCAGGGGCATAGCCAGGCTCCAGGCTACCAGGACCATGGCCTGGGGCATGCCAACTCGCTCTTTTCTTGACTGTAACTACATAATCACAGTTTGACTCTGTTTATTGCTGTAGCAATGATGTTGGTCCGGGGCTTGTCTCTTTAGCTTGATCTTTCTCCCGTTCGAATCCAACGGGTTGAACGGGCCCCTGACTCGCGCCCTGATTAGGGGCGCCCAATCAAACCATGGTTGGTGGGCCCCTATGACCCGCGCTATATAAACAAAGGTGAGGGCCGAGGCACGACTCAGGAGGTTGATCGTTGCCACAAACCCCACCGACAATCCCTTCCGATTTAGGGTTAGCGCGGCGCTCACGGGAAGCTTCACCACCGCCGCCATCCACTCTCTGCCATCACCGGCCACTACTTCACCATGGCCGGCTTTGGCACGGGAGTTCCTCATCTGGACAAGGAGAAGGTAATACCACAGTAATCCACCACGAAACCCTAAACCTAGCCGATCCATGGAGTTAACAATGGTATCAGCCAGATCGGTTTAGGATTTTTGGTAGGAAAAAGAAACGGGAGTTCCAATCCCGCAAATATAATCCCCTCCCAAAGAACCCTAAACCCAACAGAAAAAAGAGGGCAAA
This sequence comes from Triticum urartu, assembly GCF_003073215.2. NCBI lineage: Eukaryota > Viridiplantae > Streptophyta > Magnoliopsida > Poales > Poaceae > Triticum > Triticum urartu. The sequence continues at coordinate 516,082,552 of NC_053026.1, forward strand.
GAAAAGTTGTGTCGCCGCAAGGCCGCACCGTTCCTCTCGATCCCGAATCGCATCGCCATGCCGAGGATCCGGGACGAAGAACACTACCCGGAAAGGGGCAAAGGGCACCACCACCGAGCCGCTTGACGGCGACGCACTCTCCTTCGGGAGCTCGCGCGCGCCGGCAAGGGGGGCGGGGGCGGCGCCGCCGCATATGAGGTTCGCACCTCTCTCTCTCGGTGTTGCTAGAAGAGGGAGGAGAGGGAATGGGGAAAAGAGCAGAAAAGGAAAGGGCGGCGCAGCGCGCCGCTGTGGCCGTCAACGCCGTCGCTGCCGACCGGCCTGGCAGAACGCCGCGAGAAGCGGGCGGAGCTCGAGAAGGGGGAAGGAAACAGAGACGCGCGCGGCGCGGTGGCTTCTGCCGCCGCAGCCGGCGGCCAGACCGGACGGCCGGGGCGCATCCCCGTGCTTCCGCCGTCGAGAGAGAGAGCGAAGAGAGACGAAAGAGAAACAGAATGAGGCTAGGGTTTGGGCGAACCGCGCGGCACCGGTGTTTTTGTTCTGGCGACAGGCGCGGGCGACCGTCCGATCAAAGGGATGGCTAGGATGCAAACCCTAGCGCAGGGACAGGCCGGCTGGGCCGAAAGCAAAAGCAGACTGGGCTCAGGCCGGCGGCCCAGGCCGAATCCAGGTCGGTTCGCGCAATGTGGCGCGCAGGGCAGGCCGCTGGGTCGAAAGGGGGACCCGACTGGGCCCAGGCCACCAGCAGCCGCGCGCGTTGGACGAGGTCGCATCGTCGTGCTGGGCCGAGGCTGCAGCAACGCGTGCCGGGCTCTGCTGCAGTTATTTTCTCTTTTTTTGATTGTTCAGAAAATAGAAAAGTTTCTAAAAAGAATAGAAATGTTCATGAATTTTTGCAAAGGAAATTAGAAAAGTTCATGATTTCTTATTCGGTTAAAGAAAAGTTTCTGTAAAATAGTAAAAATTTCATGAATTTTTATTCATGTTTTTCCGCTGCGTAAATAATTAATAGTGCTCTTTAACAAAAGTTTCGACAGAATTAAGTTTTTAAGAGCATGTTAAAGTGATTATTAAAATGAATATGGTTATGTTATTTTTATGACCAACTTTGTTAATAACATGATCATGTTTTATTGTTGAAATTTAAAGGTGCATTTATTTCTAATTTGATTGTGGCGGTGGTGGTGGCCGTCTGTCGAGAGAGAGAGAGCGAGCGAAGAGTGACGAAAGAGAAATGGAATGAGGCTAGGGTTTGGGCGAACCACGCGGCGCCGGCGTTTTTGTTCTGGCGACAGGTGCGGGCGACCGTCCGATCAAAGGGATGGCTAGGATGCAAACCCTAGCGCAGGGACAGGCCGGCTGGGCCGAAAGCAAAAGCATGCTGGGCTCAGGCCGGCGGCCCAGGCTGAATCCAAGTCGGTTCGCGCAACGTGGCGTGCAGGGCAGGCCGCTGGGCCGAAAGGGGGACCCGAGTGGGCCCAGGCCACCAGCAGCCGCGCGCGCTGGACGAGGCTGCAGCCTCGTGCTGGGCCGAGGCCGCAGCAACGCGCGTCGGGCTCTGCTGCAGCTATTTTCTCTTTTTTTGATTGTTCAGAAAATAGAAAAGTTTCTGAAAAGAATAGAAATGTTCATGAATTTTTGCAAAGGAAATTAGAAACGTTCATGATTTCTTATTCGGTCAAAGAAAAGTTTCTGTAAAATAGTAAAAGGTTCATGAATTTTTATTCATGTTTTTCCGCTGCGTAAATAATTAATAGTGCTCTTTAACAAAAAATTTGATAGAATTAAGTTTTTAAGAGCATGTTAAAGTGATTATTAAAATGAATAGGATTATGTTATTTTTATGACCAACGTTGTTAATAACCTGATCATGTTTTATTATTGAAATTTAAAGGTGCATTTATTTCTAATTTGATTGCGGTGGTGGTGGTGGCCGTCCATCGAGAGAGAGAACGAAGAGAGACAAAAGAGAAACAGAATGAGGCTAGGGTTTGGGCGAACCGCGCGGCGCCGGCGTTTTTGTTCTTGTGACAGGCGCGGGCAACCGTCCGATCAAAGGGATGGCTAGGATGCAAACCCTAGTGCAGGGACAGGCCGGCTGGGCTGAAAGAAAAAGAAGACTGGGCGCAGGCCGGCGGCCCAGGCCGAATCTAGGTCGGTTCGTGCAACGTGGCGCGCAGGCAGGCCGCTGGGCCGAAAGGGGACCCGACTAGGCCCAAGCCAACAGCAGCCGCGCGCGCTGGACGAGGCCGCGGCCTCGTTCTGGGCCGAGGCCGCAGCAACGCGCGCCAGGCTCTGCTGCAGCTATTTTCTCTTTTTTTGATTGTTCAGAAAATAGAAAAGTTTCTGAAAAGAATAGAAATGTTCATGAATTTTTGCAAAGGAAATTAGAAAAGTTCATGATTTCTTATTCGGTCAAAGAAAAGTTTCTGTAAAATAGTAAAAGGTTCATGAATTTTTATTCATGTTTTTCCGCTGCGTAAATAATTAATAGTGCTCTTTAACAAAAATTTTGATAGAATTAAGTTTTTAAGAGCATGTTAAAGTGATTATTAAAATGAATAGGATCATGTTATTTTTATGACCAACGTTGTTAATAACATGATCATGTTTTATTATTGAAATTTAAAGGTGCATTTATTTCTAATTTTTGCCCAACGGTAATATAGATTTAATTGCATAGACAATTATATGTTTAATTTGACCAACGTTAGATTAATGCATATGATTGTTATATTGATGTCACAGAAATTGTGATTTCAGGAGGCTTTCACTTGATGAGTTGCCTAAAAGATGTTCCGACACTCAGAGGTGACAATCACACTGAGTGGAGGAAGAAAGTTGAACTAGCATTTGTCTGTCCTGATCTGGACTGGGTTCTGGATGAATCACAGCCGGTCAGACCTACAGAGTCAGTAAGAGAGGCCACTCATGATGATGCTGCGTGGGCTAAAAAGAGGGGGGGTTATGCTCCTTTTAAGATGTCCTACATCATAGAAAACCAAAAAAGGGTCAATGCAAACAAAAAGTGCATGGCCTTTATAAAGAATACAATTGAGAGCACCATTGTGGGCTCCATTGCAGAGTGCACTTCCGCAGGGGAGTTGCTTTCAAAGATAAAGAGCCAGTTCACTGGTTCTTCAAAGATATATGCCACCCAGGTGTTAGAGCAACTTGTGACAGAACGCTACACAGGTGGTGGTCATGGAATAAGAGAGCACATCCTCAGGATGAGCAATATGGCAGCAAAGCTAAAGCCCATGGATGAGGATCTGGAGATCAAACCAAAGCTCCTGGTCCACCTGGTCATGGCTTCACTGCTAAAGGAGTTTGAAGCTTTTGTTGTGAACTACAATATATCACCTGGAATGTAACGCCCCGAGACCGATGTGCCAGGTGTCTTCCAGTTATTCGATGTTGTTGCCATGTCATTTGCTTGCGTGTTGCATTTCATCATGACATCATGTGTATTGCATCATCATGTTTTCAAAACCTGCATCCGTCCGGGTTCCCCCAGTTCCGTCCGTTGTCCGTTCTGAGCCCAACCACACTTGCACGCGCCCGCGGCATGTCCGAAATAGTATTTTATAAGTGGCCAGAAAATGTTCTCGGAATGGGATGAGAGTTGACCTGTGGTCTTATTATAGTGTAGATAGACCGCCTATCAAGTTTCATCGCATTCGGAGATCGTTTGATGCCCCAACGGATAAATATAGCGGCAGTATAGCCGGTCTAACGTCGGACGTTTTTGGTCTCCGGAAACCGTGCCGGGCTGCATCTCTCCCCTCTTCTTTCAGACCAACCCGCTCTTCACAATCCGCCAGACCCAATCTAACCTCTCTCGTCAGCCCGCGGCCCTCCTCGCGCGCGTCCGAAAGTTGTCCCGGACCCGACCCGGACAGTCGTCACCGTTGGATCCGGATCATCCCCAAACATCTACAAAATATCACTGTTTTCTTATTTAGGCTCCCTAGCCTATTTTTCCCAACCGCTCGATTTCGATCGAAGGATCCAGATTAGCCCCTAGCCAAACACCCATATGCTATAAATAACTAGTCCAACCCTAATTTTGAGGAGAGCTGTCCCATCCACCAAATCCTCCCTCTTTTCCCTCACTCCGCCGCCGCCAGCAGCATCTCCATGGGGATCATCCCAGATCCACCTCTCCAATCAGCCTCCGACCACCTCCCTGTTTTTCCGCGCCGCCTAATCGCAACAGCCAACCACCATCGTCCGCCCGAGACCCTGGTCGTCGCTCCCAAGCTCCTCTGCCTGTGCTCTCTCCGCAGCCGCCCGAGGACGCGCCTCCTCGTCCCCGCACTGCCCGTAAGGCACCGGCCTCCTCAGCTCCTCTGGCCCTGCGGCAACCTCGCCAGAGCAGCGAATCAGGCCATGCCTTCCTCCTTTCCTCTTGTTCTCTGTACCCTCCCATAGCTCTCGCTCATGCCGCCTCTCTCCTTTTCTTTTCCCTGCAGGAACCAAACAGAACCACCACCGCCGCCACCATGAACAACCGCCGCCGTCTTCTGCAGCTGCTGCTCCGCCGCCTTGCCCGCTGGTCGCCGACACCCCTAGTCCCAGATGAGCCTCGCGCCATATCTTCTCTTCTCCCTCCTTCCATTCTTCTCACTCTTCCTCACATCCCCCTCTCTCTGTCTGCTTGTACAGGGAGTTCTTACGCCTCAAAGCTTCAGCGCCATCGTCGAGTCGCCATGGCCTCCATCTCGTCGCCCCTTGGCCGCAGTTGCCGGACCGGATCCGTCCCCAGGGGATCCACCGCGGCCCGCCATCTCCATCGCTCCCTGGCCGCACTGCCTAGAAGCATCGCCGCTCGTGACCCTGTTGGGTGCTGCCTCATCTGCTCGTGCTCGAGGGCGTTGACCGAGCCGTCCCCAACCTCCATCTCGTCACCCATGCCGCCGCCTTGCTCCGCCCTCGCCAGTGAACAGCACCAGCAGGTCGTCCTCGCCATCCCTGCTCCAAACCAAGCCGCCACCGATGCCTCTGTTTCTGCCTCTACATCGAGCAGTGCTTGATCCGGTCGCGCCAGTTGACCGCGCGCGTGCGCCCGTCCGTGTCAAAGCGTGGCAGTGACCGGCCCAGCAATTTCCTCCCCAACCAGCCTCCTTCACCAACGGGCCGAAGCCCATGGTGAGCAGTCGCCCAGACCCTGTGCACTGTTGGGCCGGCCTCTGATTCGGCCCGTTATGTTTTTTCAGTTCTGGAGGTTTTTCCTATTTATCCACAGAATTGCAGTTTTGTAGAAAAGACCCTCATGTTCATACATTTAATATCTCACAAACTAAGCATCGCATGTTAAAACTTTAAATATGAAATATGACTAGAATTTCATCTAGTTTCATAATATTCTACTTTCATCCATGTTTAAAATGTTTAAAATGCTATTTGTTTAAATTTGCTCCTATGCCATGTTAAAATGCTTTAATTCATAACTAAATAACCGTAGCTCGGTTTCAAATAAACTTTATATGTAAATGGGGTAGAATTTTGCCTAGTTTAACATGGTGGCTTTACTTTGCATGTTTAACAACCCTAAAATTGTGTTTAGGGAAGATCAGTACCAAACCCTAATATATGCATATGGGGATTTACCGGATTTGTTGTTCGTTGCTTCCGGCCTCATTTAAACTTGACTAGATAGGTAGTTTTACTTTGCTTCACCTTGTGCCATGCTAAGAACATTTAATATTGTTGGGTACATAAACGAGATTGAACTAAATAACCAAATGTGGTGTCCGGCAATATGCAACTCGTTGCATATTGAGCTCCACTTAATTTGTAGTGTTGTTTGTTGCACTTTGCCATGCCATGCTTCATTAAACCGGACATGCATCATACTTGGTTGTGCATCATGCCATGTTATGTGATGGTTGTTTACTATGTTGCTTGCTTCTTTCCAGTGTTGCTTCTTCTCGGTAATCCAGTAACGTCGTGTTTGTGAGGACTCGTTCGTCTACGTCCGTTTGTCTTCTTCATGGACTCGTTCTTCTTCCTTACGGGATTTCAGGCAAGATGACCATACCCTCGAAATCACTTCTATCTTTGCTTGCTAGTTGCTCGCTCTTTTGCTATGCCTATGCTACAATACCTACCACTTGCTTATCATGCCTCCTATATTGATGAACCAAGCCTCTAACCCACCTTGTCCTAGCAAACCGTTGTTTGGCTATGTTACCGCTTTGCTCAGCCCCTCTTATAGCGTTGTTAGTTGCAGGTGAAGATTGGAGCTTGTTCCATGTTGGAACATGGATATTTTGTTGGGATATCACAATATCTCTTATTTAATTAATGCACCTATATACTTGGTAAAGGGTGGAAGGCTCGGCCTTATGCCTGGTGTTTTGTTCCACTCTTGCCGCCCTAGTTTCCATCATATCGGTGTTATGTTCCCGGATTTTGCGTTCCTTACGCGGTTGGGTTATAATGGGAACCCCTTGACAGTTCTCCTTGAATAAAACTCCTCCAACAAGGCCCAACCTTGGTTTTACCATTCGCCACCTAGCCTTTTTCTTTCCCTTGGGTCGGCCAGCCCAAGGGTCATCTTTATTTTTAACCCCCCTGGGCCAGTGCTTCTCTAAGTGTTGGTCCAACCCAGAGCACCGTGCGGGGCCGTCCCTTGGCAACTTGGGTTACGTTGGCTCCCGTATGCTTAGCTTATCCGGTGTGCCCTGAGAACGAGATATGTGCAGCTCCTATCGGGATTTGTCAGCACAGCGGGTGGTCTTGTTGGACTTGTTTTACCATTGTCGAGGATGTCTTGTAACCGGGATTCCGAGCCTGACCGGGTCTTCCCGCTAGAAGGAATATCCTTCGTTGACCGTGAGAGCTTGTGATGGGCTAAGTTGGGACACCCCTGCAGGGATTTGAACTTTCGAAAGCCGTGCCCGCGGTTATGGGCAGATGGGAATTTGTTAATGTCCGGTTGTAGAAAACCTGAAGTTGACCTTAATTAAAATACATCAACCGTGTGTGTTACCGTGATGGTCTCTTCTCGGCGAGGTCCGGGAAGTGAACACGGTGTTGGAGTTATGCTTGACGTAGATTGTTCTAGGATCACTTCTTGATCATAGTTTCTCGACCGTGCATTGCCTTCTCTTCTCGCTCTCATTTGCGTATGTTAGCCACCATATATGCTAGTCGCTTGCTGCAGCTCCACCTCATACCTTTTACCCTACCTATAAGCTTAAATAGTCTTGATCGTGAGGGTGTGAGATTGCTAAGTCCCCGTGACTCACAGATACTTCAAAAACCAGCTTGCAGGTGCCGGTGATACCGTGCAGGTGACGCAACCAAGCTCAAGGAGGAGCTCGATGAAGATCTTGTCCTTTGTGTTGTTTCGTTCTAGTCGATCAGTAGTGGAGCCCAGTTGGGATGATCGGGGATCTGTGTAGCTTTTGGGGTAGTCTTCTTTTATTTTGGTTCCATAGTCGGACCTTGATTGTATCTGGTTGATGTAATGCTTTATTCTTGTAATTGTGTGAAGTGGCGATTGTAAGCCAACTATGTATCTCTTTCCCTTATGTATTACATGGGTTGTTTGCGAAGATTACCTCACTTGCGACATTGCTTTCAATGCGGTTATGCCTCTAAGTCGTGCTTCGACACGTGGGAGATATAGCCGCATCGAGGGCGTTACATGGAACATGGGACATTGAAAAGACAATAGCAATGTGTGTCCAAAAAGAGGACAGACTCAAAGCCTCACATGGTGGTACACTCAACTATGTGAAGGGTCACAAGAAAAAGAATTACAATCAAATCAACAAAAGTTCTCCTTCAAATCCACAAGGAAAAGCTCCCTATCAGCATCAGCGTCAGCAACAGCCTTTCCCAGTGGACAAAGACACTTGTCTCCACTGTAAGCAGACCGGGCATTACAAGAAAGACTGCCCTGTTTTGCTGAAGTCCTTAATGGCAAAGCAAGGTAACAACATTGTTTCCTTAGTTAATGAATCCTTGTACACATAGTTTTTGAAATCTACTTGGTGGATTGATTCAGGAGCAACTGTTCATGTTGCAAATTATTTACAGGGATTCCATTCGACCCGGACTACGCTAAGAAGAGAAAGAGGCATTGAGGTAGCAAATGGAATTCAAGCGGAAGTTGAAGCTGTCGGCGACATCTCCTTGGAGTTAGCTGATGGATTCAAGCTTCTACTTAGAGATGTTCTTTATGTTCCTTCATGTAATGGAAACTTAATTAGCGTTTCATGTTTGGACAAAGAAAATTATGAGTGTTATTTTGGACATGGCAAGTGTGCCATATGGTATAATAATGCTTATGTGGGTGATGCTTTACTACAAGATGAGCTTTATTTGTTATGACTTAGTGAAAAAGTGCATTCTGTATGCAATGTGAAAGAACATGTTTCCGCGTCGAATAAAGAACAAAAGAAAAGAAAGAGAACATTCGACTCATCGAAATTATGGCACTGTCGCTTGGGCCATATTTCGAAGGGGGGAATAGAAAGATTAGTGAAAAGTGAAATTCTTCCTCCGTTAGAATTCTCAGACTTAGAACAATGCGTAGATTGCATTAAAGGAAAGTATATAAAACAAATCAAAAAAGGTTCTATCCATAGCACAAGCGCACTAGAAATCATCCACACTCACATTTGTGGACCATTTCCGGTGAAAAGTGTGGATGGCTATGACTCATTCATAACATTCACAGATGATTACTCTTGCTATGGTTATATTTATCCAATCAAAGAAAGATCTGAAGCGTTGGATAAATTTAAAATATTCAAAGCTGAAGTTGAAAATCAGCATGATAAAAGAATAAAGATAGTAAGGTCCGATCGTGGGGGAGAATACTACGGTCGGTACACTCCATATGGCCAAGTCCCTGGACCTTTTGCTAAGTTCTTGCAGGAGACTGGCATAGTAGCCTAGTATTCAATGCCAAGCGAGCCTCAGCAAAATGGAGTAACTGAAAGGCACAATCGTACACTTATGGATATGGTGCGCAGCATGATGAGTTATTCCAACTTGCCATTGGGATTATGGATGGAGGCGCTTAAAACCGCCATTCACATTCTCAATAGAGTACCAAGCAAGTCGGTGCCCAAAACACCGTACGAGCTATGGACAGGAAGGGTGCCCTCCCTACAACACTTCAGGGTGTGGGGGTGCCCTGCTGAGGCCAAAATGTTTAATCCAAACATTGCAAAGTTAGATCCCAAAACAGTAATTTGCCACTTCATTGGCTAGCCAGACAGATCAAAGGGTTTTAGTTTCTACTGCCCAGACAGATATACAAAGTTTGTAGAAACGAGACATGCAGTCTTCTTAGAGGACGAAATGATGAGGGGGAGCTTGGTAGCTCGGAAAATTGATCTGGAGGACAAGAGGGTGCATGCACCTAATCCGATGATTCAGGAGCCATTTTTCTCACTACCAGTTGCAACTCCACCCATGACAACTATGGGGGTAGACCCGGAACCTGTCCGTCAGGAGCCGACTGAACCCGTTGTTGAGCATGAAAGGGAGGTGCAACAGCAAATTTTAGAAGAAGTTCCAGAAGTTGAGGCACAGAATGTGCCAGAAACTGAGGCCCTTAGAAGGTCTACAAGACCAAGAAAGTCAGCTATTTCTACTGACTTTAAAGTTTATAACACAAAAATGGTTCATATGGAAAAAGATCCCACCTCATATGAAGAAGCCATGAGAAGCCCCCATTCATCGAAGTGGATGAAGGCAATGGAAGACGAGATGAAATCGATGAGTTCCAAAGATGTTTGGGACTTAGAGGAAATTCCTAAAGGAGCCAAAACAGTAGGTTGTAAATGGGTCTACAAAATTAAGTATGACTCTAAAGGGAATATAGAAAATTATAAAGCACGACTCGTGGCAAAAGGATTTACACAAAGAGAAGGGATAGATTACAATGAGACATTTTCTCCAGTCTCATGTAAGGATTCCTTTAGAATCATAATGGCATTAGTTGCTCATTTTGATTTAGAGTTACATCAAATGGATGTTAAGACGACATTTCTGAATGGTGATTTAAAAGAAAAGGTCTACATGAAACAACCCAAGGGTTTTATCATGGAAGGCAAGGAAAATATGGGATGCCACCTAAAGAAATCCATTTATGGATTAAGACAAGCCTCTCGGCAGTGGTATCTAAAGTTTAATCAAACGATTAAAAGTTTTGAATTTAAATAAAATATTGAGGATAATTGCATTTATGCAAAGTTTAAAAATGGGAAATATATTTTCCTAATCTTGTATGTGGATGATATCCTGCTTGCTAGTAGTGATGTTAGTCTACTACAAGAAACGAAGAAATACTTATCCTCAAATTTTGACATAACAGATCTTGGTGAAGCATCATATGTTTTGGGCATAGAAATTCACCAAGATAGGAACAATGGAGTCTTAGCACTATCGCAAAAAGCATATTTAGAAAAGGTTCTTAAAAAGTATAATATGCATGCGAGTAAAGCCACACCTGCTCCTATAGTCAAGGGCGATAGTTTTGAGAAATTCCAATATCCCAAGAACTAGTACGAGATCGATCAAAGGAAAGCAGTACCATATACTGTTGAGCAATTAACAGAATTTAGCATAGTTATGAGAATATCTAGGTATTATCATGTATATAGGCATCACGTCCGAGACAAGTAGACCGACTCCTGCCTGCATCTACTACTATTACTCCACTCATCGACCGCTATCCAGCATGCATCTAGAGTATTAAGTTAAAAACAGAGTAACGCCTTAAGCAATATGACATGATGTAGAGGGATAGACTCATGCAATATGAAGAAAACCCCATCTTGTTATCCTCGATGGCAACAATACAATACGTGCCTTGCTGCCCCTACTGTCACTAGGAAAGGACACCGCAAGATTGAACCCAAAGCTAAGCACTTCTCCCATTGCAAGAAAGATCAATCTAGTAGGCCAAACCAAACTGATAATTCGAAGAGACTTGCAAAGATAACCAATCATACATAAAAGAATTCAGAGAAGATTCAAATATTATTCGTAGATAGACTTGATCATAAACCCACAATTCATCGGTCTCAACAAACACACCCAAAAAGAAGATTACATCGAATAGTTCTCCACAAGAGAGGGGGAGAACATTGTATTGAGATCCAAAAAGAGAGAAGAAGCCATCTAGCTAGTAACTATGGACCCGTAGGTCTGAGGTAAACTACTCACACTTCATCGGAGGGGCTATGGTGTTGATGTAGAAGCCCTCCGTGATCGATGCCCCCTCCGGCGGAGCTCCGGAACAGGCCCCAAGATGGGATCTCATGGATACATAAAGTTACGGCAGTGGAATTAGGGTTTTCGCTCCGTATCTGATCGTTTGGGGGTATGTAGGTATATATAGGAGGAAGGAGTACGTCGGTGGAGCAACAGGGGGCCCACGAGGGTGGAGGGCGCGCGTGGGGGGTAGGCGCGCCCCCTACCTCGTGGCCTCCTCTTTTCTTTCTTGACGTAGGGTCCAAGTCTCCCGGGTCTTGTTCGTTGAGAAAATCACGTTCCCGAAGGTTTCATTCCGTTTGGACTCAGTTTGATATTCCTTTTCTTCGAAACCCTAAAACAGGCAAAAAACTGCAATTCTGGGCTGGGCCTCCGGTTAATAGGTTAGTCCCAAAAATAATATAAAAGTGGATAATAAAGCCCAATAATGTCCAAAACAGTAGATAATATAGCATGGAGCAATCAAAAATTATAAATACGTTGGAGACGTATCAAGCATCCCGAAGCTTAATTCCTGCTCGTCCTCGAGTAGGTAAATGATAAAAACAGAATTTTTGATGCGGAGTGCTACTTGGCATAATTTTAAGGTAATTCTTCTTAATTGTGGTATGAATATTCAGATCCGAAAGATTCAAGACAAAAGTTCATATTGACATAAAAATAATAATACTTCAAGCATACTAACTAAGCAATTATGTCTTCTCAAAATAACATGGCCAAAGAAAGTTCATCCCTACAAAATCATATGGTTTAGTCATGTTTCATTTTCGTCACACAAGAATGCTCTCATCATGCACAACCCCGATGACAAGCCAAGCAATTGTTTCATACTTTAGTAATCTCAAACCTATAAACTTTCACGCAATATATGAGTGCGAGCCATGGACATAGCACTATGGGTGGAATAGAATATAATGAGGGGGGTTATGTGGAGAGGACAAAAAAGGAGAAAGTCTCACATCAACGAGGCTAATCAATGGGCTATGGAGATGCCCACCGGTTGATGTTAATGCAAGGAGTAGGGATTGCCATGCAATGGATGCACTATAGCTATAAATGTATGAAAGCTCAACAATAGAAACTAGTGGGTGTGCATCCAACTTGCTTGCTCACGAAGACCTAGGGCACTTGAGGAGGCCCATTGTTGGAACATACAAGGCAAGTTCTATAATGAAAATTCCCACTAGTATATGAAAGTGACAAAACAAGAGACTCTCTATCATGAAGATTATGGTGCTACTTTGAAGCACAAGTGTGGCAAAGGATAGTAACATTGTCCCTTCTCTCCTTTTCTCTCATTTTTTTGGGCCTTCTCTCTTTTTTTTCTTTTTTATGGCCTTTTCTCTCTTTTTTTATGGCCTTTCTCTTTTTATGGCCTTTCTCCTTTATTTTAATTCCTCACTTGGGACAATGATCTAGAAAATGATGATCATCACACTTCTATTTATTTACAACTCAATGATTACAACTCGATACTAGAACAAAGATGACTCTATATGAATGCCTCCGGCGGTGTACCGGGATATGCAATGGACCAAGAGTGACATGTATGAAAGAATTATGAACGGTGGCTTTGCCACAAATACTATGTCAACTACATGATCATGCTAAGCAATATGACAATAATGAATGTTTCATGATGAACGGGATGATGGAAAGTTGCATGGCAATATATATCTCGGAATGGCTATGGAAATGCCATAATAGGTAGGTATGGTGGCTGTTTGAGAAAGATATAAGGAGGTTTATGTGTGAAAGAGCGTATCAATATCACGGGGTTTGGATGCACCAGCGAAGTTTGCGCCAACTCTCAATGTGAGAAAGGGTAATGCACAGTACCGAAGAGGCTAGCAAGGATGGAAGGGTGAGAGTGCGTATAATCCATGGACTCAACATTAGTCATAAAGAACTCACATACTTATTGCAAAAATCTACAAGTCATCAAAAACCTCGGTACTACGCGCATGCTCCTAGGGGGATAGATTGGTAGGAAAAGACCATCGCTCGTCCCCGACCGCCACTCATAAGGAAGACAATCAAATAACACCTCATGTTTCAAATTTGTTGCATAATGTTTACCATACGTGCATGCTACGGGACTTGCAACTTCAACACAAGTATTTCTCAATTTCAGAACTACTCAACTAGCACGACTTTGATATTATTACCTCCATATCTCAAAACAATCATCAAGCATCAAACTTCTCTTAGTATTCAAAACACTCTTAAGAAAATTTTACTAACTTTGAATACCTAGCATATTAGGATTTTAAGCAAATTACCATGCTATTAAGACTCTCAAAATAATCTAAGTGAATCATGAGAGATCAATAGTTTCTATAAAACAAATCCACCACCGTGCTCTAAAATATATAAGTGAAGTACTAGAGCAAAATTATATAACTCAAAAGATATAAGCGAAGCACATAGAGTATTCTAACAAATTCTAAATCATGTATGGCTCTCTCAAAAGGTGTGTGCAGCAAGGATGATTGTGGTAAACTATAAAAAGCAAAGACTCAAATAATACAGGACGCTCCAAGTAAAACACATATCATGTGGCGAATAAAAATATAGCTCCAAGTAAAGTTACCGATAGAAGTAGACGAAAGAGGGGATGCCTTCCGGGGCATCCCCGAGCTTTGGCATTTAGGTGTCCTTAGATTATCTTGGGGGGTGCCATGGGCATCCCCAAGCTTAGGCTCTTGCCACTCCTTGTTCCATAATCCATCAAACCTTTACCCAAAACTTGAAAACTTCACAACACAAAACTTAAAGTAGAAAATCTCGTGAGCTCCGTTAGCGAAAGAAAATAAAAGACCACTTCAAGGTACTGTAATGAACTCATTATTTATTTATATTGGTGTTATACCTACTGTATTCCAACTTCTCTATGGTTTATAAACTATTTTACTAGCCATAGATTCATCAAACTAAGCAAACAACACACGAAAAACAGAATCTGTCAAAAACAGAACAGTCTGTAGTAATCTGTAGCTAGCGCAATATCTGGAGCCCCAAAAATTCTAAAATAAATTTCTGGACGTGAGTAATTTATCTATTAATCATCTGAAAAAAGAATTAACTAAATATCACTTTCCAAATAACAATGACAGCAGTTCTCGTGAGCGCTAAAGTTTCTGTTTTTTACAGCAAGTTCAACAAGACTTTCCCCAAGTCTTCCCAACGGTTCTACTTGGCACAAACACTAATTAAACACAAAAAACACAGCCAAAACAGAGGCTAGATAAATTATTTATTAATAAACAGGAGCAAAAACCAAGGAATAAAAATAAAATTGGGTTGCCTCCCAACAAGCGCTATCGTTTAACGCCCATAGCTAGGCATAACAAGCAAGAATAGATCTAGGTATTGCCATATTTGGTAGGCAATCCATAAGTGGCTCTCATAATAGATTCATAAGGTAATTTAATTTTATTTCTAGGAAATTTTTCCATGCCTTTCCTTAGTGGAAATTGGAATCTAATATTTCCTTCCTTCATATCAATAATTGCACCAATCGCTTTAAGGAAAGGTCTACCAAGAATAATAGGACATGAAGGATTGCAATCTATGTCAAGAACAATAAAATCTACGGGCACATAATTCCTATTTGCAACAATAAGAACATCATTAATTCTTCCCATAGGTTTGTTAATAGTGGAATCCGCAAGGTGCAACTTTAGAGAGCAATCATCAAAATCACGAAAACCTAACAAATCACACAAAGTCTTTGGAATCGTGGAAACACTAGCACCCAAATCACATAAATCATAGCATTCATGATCTTTAATTTTAATTTTAATAGTTGGTTCCCACTCATCATAAAGTTTTCTAGGGATAGAAACTTCCAATTCAAGTTTTTCTTCATAAGATTGCATCAAGGCATCAACGATATGTTTAGTAAACGCTTTATTTTGACTATAAGCGTTAGGAGAATTTAGCACGGATTGCAACAAGGAAATACAATCAATCAAAGAGCAATTTTCATAGTTAAATTCCTTGAAATCCATAATAGTGGGTTTAGCAACATCTAGGGTTTTAATTTCTTCAATCCCACTTTTATCAAATTTAGCATCAAGATCAACAAATTCCGAATTCTTGGAACGCCTTCTAGGTAAAGGTGGATCATATTCAGTCCCATCATTATCAAGATTCATATTGCAAAACAAAGATTTAATAGGGGACTCATCAATAACTTTTAGATCTTCATCTTTGTTTTCATAGCAATCCGGTTTAGCGGCCATCTTATTAACTAAGGTAGCATGCCTATCCGAAATTTCAGCAGTTAATTTCTCAAGATGAGCAATTTGGGATCTTAAACCATCGAATTCTTTAGACATATCATAAAGTTCTTTATTCATAAAACTCATAAAACTTTTCTGTTCTTTAAGCTCATTTCTGAAGAAACTATTATGTTCAAATTGCAAGACCATGAAACTCCTGACATTGCTTTCGATCTCTTCTAATCTTTTAAGGTGAAGGTCACCAAATTTAGGTAGAGCCATCGTGACAAGCAAGCAAACTAACACACAAGCAAACAAAAAGCAAGCGGGCAAAAAGGGGCAAATAGAGAAAGAGAGGGAGGGTAGAGATAGAAAGAGAGAGAGAGAGAGAGAGAGAGGGCGAATAAATCGGCAAGGGTGAAGTGGGGGAGAGGAAAACGAGAGGCAAATGAAAAATAATGTAATGCGGGAGATAAGGGTATGTGATGGGTACTTGTTATGTTGACTTTTGCGTAGACCTCCCTGACAACAGCGCCAGAAATCCTTCTTGCTACCTCTTGAGCACTGGTTGGTTTTCCCCGAAGAGGAAGGGATGATGCAGCAAAGTAGCGTAACTATTTCCCTCAGCTTTTGAGAACCAAGGTATCAATCCAGTAGGAGGCTACGCGCGAGTCCCTCATACCTGCACAAAACAAATAAATCCTCGCAACCAACGCAAATAGGGGTTGTCAATCCCTATAAGGCCACTTACGAGAGTGAGATCTGATAGATATGATAAGATAATTTTTTTTGGTATTTTATGATAAAAGATGCAAAGTAAAATAAAGGCAAAGTAAATAGCAAAGGAAATAACTAAGTAGTAGGAGATCAATATGATAAAGATAGACCCGGGGGCCATAGGTTTCACTAGTGGCTTCTCTCGAGAGCATAAGTATTCTACGGTGGGTGAACAAATTACTGTTGAGCAATTGACAGAATTGAGCAAAGTTATGAGAATATCTAGGTATGATCATGTATATAGGCATCACGTCCGAGACAAGTAGACCGACTCCTGCCTGCATCTACTACTATTACTCCACTCATCGACCGATCCCGCATGCATCTAGAGTATTAAGTTAAAAACAGAGTAACGCCTAAACCAAGATGACATGATGTAGAGGGATAGACTCATGCAATATGAAGAAAACCCCATCTTGTTATCCTTGATGGCAACAATACAATACGTGCCTTGCTGCCCCTAATGTCACTGGGAAAGGACACCGCAAGATTGAACCCAAAGCTAAGCACTTCTCCCATTGCAAGAAAGATCAATCTAGTAGGCCAAACCAAACTGATAATTCGAAGAGACTTGCAAAGATAACCAATCATACATAAAAGAATTCAGAGAAGATTCAAATATTGTTCATAGATAGACTTGATCATAAACCCACAATTCATCGATCTCAACAAACACACCGCAAAAAGAAGATTACATCGAATAGTTCTCCACAAGAGAGGGGGAGAACGTTGTATTGAGATCCAAAAAGAGAGAAGAAGCCATCTAGCTACTAACTATGGACCTGTAGGTCTGAGGTAAACTACTCACAGTTCATCGGAGGGGGTATGGTGTTGATGTAGAAGCCCTCCGTGATCGATGCCCCCTCCGGCGGAGCTCCAGAATAGGCCCCAAGATGGGATCTCATGCATATAGAAAGTTACGCCGGTGGAATTAGGGTTTTGGCTCCGTCTCTAATCGTTTGGGGGTACGTAGGTATATTTAGGAGGAAGGAGTACGTCGGTGGAGCAACAGGGGGCCCACTAGGGTGGAGGGTGCGCCTAGGGTAGGCAGGCGCGCCCCCTACCTCGTGGCCTCCTCTTTTCTTTCTTGACGTAGGGTCCAAGTCTCCTGGGTCTTGTTCATTGAGAAAATCACGTTCCCGAAGGTTTCATTCCGTTTGGACTCCGTTTGATATTCCTTTTCTTCGAAACCCTAAATAGGCAAAAAACAACAATTCTGGGCTGGGCCTCCGGTTAATAGGTTAGTCCCAAAAATAATATAAATGTGGATAATAATGTCCAAAACAGTAGATAATATAACATGGAGCAATCAAAAATTATAGATACGTTGGAGACGTGTCAATAGACCCGGGGGCCATAGGTTTCACTAGTGGCTTCTCTCGAGAGCATAAGTATTCTACGGTGGGTGAACAAATTACTGTTGAGCAATTGACAGAATTGAGCATAGTTATGAGAATATCTAGGTATGATCATGTATATAGGCATCATGTCCGAGACAAGTAGACTGACTCCTGCCTGCATCTACTACTATTACTCCACTCATCGACCGCTATCCAGCATGCATCTAGAGTATTAAGTTAAAAACAGAGTAACGCCTTAAGCAAGATGACATGATGTACAGGGATAGACTCATGCAATATGAAGAAAACCCCATCTTGTTATCCTCGATGGCAACAATACAATATGTGCCTTGCTGCCCCTACTGTCACTGGGAAAGGACACCGCAAGATTGAACCCAAAGCTAAGCACTTCTCCCATTGCAATAAAGATCAATCTAGTAGGCCAAACCAAACTGATAATTCGAAGAGACTTGCAAAGATAACCAATCATACATAAAAGAATTCAGAGAAGATTCAAATATTATTCGTAGATAAACTTGATCATAAACCCACAATTCATCGATCTCAACAAACACACCGCAAAAAGAAGATTACATCGAATAGTTCTCCACAAGAGAGGGGGAGAACATTGTATTGAGATCCAAAAAGAGAGAAGAATCCATCTAGCTACTAACTATGGACCCGTAGGTCTGAGGTAAACTACTCACACTTCATCGAAGGGGCTATGGTGTTGATGTAGAAGCCCTCCGTGATCGATGCCCCCTCCGGCGGAGCTCCGAAACAGGCCCCAAGATGGAATCTCGTGCATACAGAAAGTTACGGCGGTGGAATTAGGGTTTTGTCTCCATATCTGATCGTTTGGGGGTACGTAGGTATATATAGGAGGAAGGAGTACGTCGGTGGAGCAACAGGGGACCCACGAGGGTGGAGGGCACGCCTGGGGGGGTAGGCGCACCCCCTACCTCGTGGCCTCCTCTTTTCTTTCTTGACGTAGGGTCCAAGTCTCCCGGGTCTTGTTCGTTGAGAAAATCACGTTTCCGAATGTTTCATTCTGTTTGGACTCCGTTTGATATTCCTTTTCTTCGAAACCCTAAAACAGACAAAAACAGCAATTCTAGGCTGGGCCTACGGTTAATAGGATAGTCCCAAAAATAATATAAAGTGGATAATAAAGCCCAATAATGTCCAAAATAGTAGATAATATAGCATGGAGCAATCAAAAATTATAGATACGTTGGAGACGTATCAAAGTGATTCCCTAGAGATAAAAGGATATTCAGACGCAGATTTTGCGGGGGACAGAGATGGTAGAAAATCCACGTCAGGATACGTCTTCACTCTCGCTGGGGGAGCTATTTCGTGGAAAAGCTCCAAGCAGTCGATAGTTGCATCATCCATGATGTATGCAGAATTTATAGCATGCTTCGAAGCCATGGGGCAGGCGATATGGCTAAAGAAATTTGTACCCGACTTGAAAGTGGTAGATTGTATTCACAAACCACTAAAGATGTACTACGACAACCAACCCGCAGTATTTTACGATCACAACAACAAGTCGAGTAATGCTGTCAAAACAATAGAGATAAGGTATTATGTTGTGAAAGATAAAATTCAGGATCAAACTATAAGTCTCGAGCATATAAGGACAAAGGATATGCTTGCGGATCCGCTAACGAAAGGCTTACCATCCAATGTGTTCAAGGAACACTTAGCCGGCATGGGTCTAAGGGAAAGCCTTATGATTTCTGGATAGGCCCAAAAGGAACAGAATTTGTTTCTGAACATAACGTATGTTGTAGCCGTATGATTCTAACGGCAATTGAGCTGTGATGATGAAACATGCTCTATGTACCAATATGTGATGAAACAAATAAACTAGAAAGTATAAGGTTAAAAGTAAAGTTGAGATCAAGGGGGAGAATGTTAGGTTGATCTCTCTCTCGTTCGAACCCAACGGGTCGAACGGGCCCCTAACTCGCGCCCTGATCGGGGGCGCCCAACCAAACCATGGTTGGTGGGCCCCTGTGACCCGCGCTATATAAACAGAGGTGGGGGCCGAGGCACGACTCAGGAGGTTGATCGTTGCCACAAACCCCACCGACAATCCCTTCCGATCTAGGGTTAGCACGACGCTCATGGGAAGCTCCACCACCGCTGCCATCCACTCTCTGCCATCACCGGCCACTACTTCACCATGGTCGGCTCTGGCACCGGGAGTTCCTCATCTGGACAAGGAGAAGGTAATACCACAGTAATCCACCACGAGTCCCTAAACCTACCTGATCCATGGAGTTAACAGTCTCCAACCTGGCTGCGCTACTAATCCTAACCAACCGAGTGTACGCTACAATGTCTTTAACAACTTGTTTGGCTACCCTTGTTCCATTTCATTAGATAGAAATGAAATCTCTATCAAGATTTCATTTACTTGGATTTAGATTTCAATTCAACTTTCATGTTTGGCTGACACATAATTTATAAACTGAAATGATTCTATCCCATGGTTGGCTGCTATTTTGAGGCATACTCATTAACCAACACAAAAATGAGCAAGAATATAACATCAAACATCTCTTGTTCACACATGTAATAATATTGTGCAGTAAACTCAACCATGACGGTCCACATAAAATAAAACAAGGAGAGCTCTTTTTTTGCGAGAATTTTTGATTCATCAATTGTTAGGGTATTACAAAGAAACCAGAAGTAAAAAATTACAATCAGATCCGTAGACCACCTAGCACCGACTACTAGTACCGGAGCAAGCTGAGGCGCGCCGCCGTCATCGCCCTTTCGTTGTCAAGATTTCAAGCTTTTCAATACATCAAGGGTTCACGATAATATCAAATGATCACAATGCATCCAAGGTTCACACCATAGCTAAGTTTACAGAAAATTGAACCTTTACATTGCTGAAAGAGCCATCAAGAGCCTTGAATCTCATCGTTTGATAACCTTGTCTATGTAGCAAGTGGCCTCTCTTTTGTACTTCAACACTCTGACTGGCCTCTCCATCTGGCATCTACAACAATATGAAAAATATATTATTCTTAGAAACATAAATGCAATTGAAAAATATACATGGATGAAGGAAAATAAACACTTTCTGTTTTATGAAGAAATCATGTATCTCAAATGTTCATGTATCTCGAAAATATGTTTATATTTTTTAAAAAATGTTCATATCCTAGAAATAAGTGTTTATGTATTTATATTAAAAAAATCACAAATCTATGTGTGGTCAGAACAATTTTCCCGGGACACATGAATATTTATTCTATACAAATGACTATTTTCCATATGATTAGTGTTCAAGCGAAATAATATCTTAAGTTGTTTTTGGGCTCCAGGTTTTTAAGTTATGATTGACTTAACAAATAAATTGGGGTTCTTTTCTTAAGTACTCAGAAGATTTTTTTTAGCCAGATACTCAGAAGATACACAAGATCGAAAATTCAAAGTTGTTATGGACCGGCCCAACGTGAGCTATATTACGCTCCCAGCCTCCCAGGGCCCAGGGCCTCTTCCCTCTACTCCTCGTGGGTCTAGGATGTTCTGGATCGCCGTGAGCACGGTAAAATCATCTTCTCCTCTCACCCCAGCGGGCTGACTGCTCTTGCGACTGGACTGGGGGCGAACCCTCGATCGGCGCGGGCGGACGGCGGCGACCACCGGAGGCGAGAGATGGTGGTGATCGAGCTCGAGCCGGAGCACGAGGGCGAGGAGACGACACGCCCCTCCTCGCCGCCGGAGTTCGTGGAAGCCCCGGACCCGAGGAGGGCGGAGGTGGACGAGGAGGCCTTCGAGGACGCGCTCACCGACGAGCAGCTGCGGGAGGTATCGCCCCGATCACCCCATCCATCCACCCGTCCTCCTTCTTGATTTCTGTGCTCGAATTTGAGATCCCGACCCTGAGGCTTTGATTAGGACATATGGTGGTGCGGTGCCGCGAGGGTTCCATTGGTGGGCTGGCTCTTAGGGTTAGTTTTCGCAGGAGATGGTCTTGAAAACAACATTCAATACCCCCCCCCCCCCCCCCGCTTTTACAAATACTAATAACTGAGAAGGATGCAAGGATTTATAGTTAGTGTATGATAATTGATGCTCGATTGCGTTCCACTCAGTCAGCTAATGAATTTAATCTCTTTAATTTGTTGGACCCTTCAGATTTTCTTATGAAATAAGTCTATATGTTGCCTTACTAGAAGATATTGTCCTGATCCAACTATCGTGGTTGAGTATTAGTATGCAGGCAGCACCATAGGTTAGTTTCATGATTGGGTGTTCTCATTCCTCGGATATAGCAGGCAAATAATCGACAATACACTCTAGAAAAACTTAAGTAAGAAAGGCTGAATTGAATACAATACACTCTTCATATGACTGCTGTACGAAACTAACTTTGCTGAAGTGGCAGCGCTAGATTTTGCGTAGAGCTTGTTCCTGAAATTTTACGGGATCGTTTTAAGTGTTCTGGTCTGTAATAAATGAAGCAGTGACTAGCCAAATTTCTTGCTTTGATAAATTATTGGACTGCTGCTAGTAACTGCCTCTGAATAGGCCTCTGGAAACTGTTGACGGAACTTCATGTCTTACTATGCTGTTTTTTATGCTATGTTGGGCTGGGCATTTCCTAGAGCATCACGTTGAAGAGTTTTGCCTTCCCATATTAAAATTTTCCCTTCAACTTGGTGCAGAAAGCTAGAAGCCAAGCAAACGATGCAAAAGCAGAAGGAAACAAGCATTTTGCAGCTGGACAGTACGAGGATGCATTATCACAATATGAAATTGCACTGCAAATTGCTGCTGAACTGGAATCTTCTGAAGACATATCCTCTGCATGCCATTCAAATCGTGCTGTATGTTTCTTGAAATTGGTAAGGCACTTTTCGGGTCGGTTGACAACTCGGAGGACATAGGATACTATCCACATTTGCTTGCCATTATTGCCCATTTACATGATGTGAACATGCAGTAGTTCGGTCATAGTATTTATCATTGCATGAAGATGGTATGGTACCATCATATAATTATTTCTTTTATCTACGGTTTATCCATTCCTGATGTACTGTAGGAATGTCATTACTTTTATCTGTTTTCTGTGTAATCTCGGTAGAAAGCAGGGAGCAGCGATTTGGCTCCCGACGACAGTAAATGCCTTTAGCTTCTCTCTCTCGTCACATCTTGTTTCTCTGATCTCTCTCCTACCGATGGGATGGGGCTGGAGCCAACACTCGTTCTATCCAACTTGAAACGGCGAGGAGTCCGGTGGACTGTGGTGATTGGGCACTGCAACGTGTGGGGAGGGGTGTTGTTTACATGGATGTGACTGCTTGAGTGCCTGATCCATAGTCTCCCTCCTCGGCTCCAGCTGCCTGAGCGACTGATCGCGCAAGCCCCTCGTCTCCGGCGGGCAGAGGTTGTGGATCCGGCTTGTCCGTTGACTCCGGCCATGCCGACGTGCGCTGGCTGAGTTTGTGTAGGTGGATTCTCGGTGGAGGGCCGAGGTGACTTCTCATGCGTGTGGTTCCTTGTTTGCTTGACAACACTCCTTTTCTTCTTCTTTGGATCTTATATCGGTTAATCACAAATCAATTGATTTCCTGCTGCATCCGTGCAATTTGTAGTGCTGCATTTTTTTGTGAATCGATAATTTATTTGTAGCAGCAGCAGTGGTGCTAGATGGGTCATCAACTAATTCTGATGTCTAGAGCATTTGTTTTGTTCATCAACTTTTATTCCCCATGCAGGCCATTTCGTGCAAAGGTTTTTACTGCACAATCAATCTGATTTTTCATGTTCATGCCAATATCTTGTACTTTGACTGGTTAAAAAATTGGGTGCCAAGATTGATTTAGTGAAACATCTATTGTGGTGATGATGCAATCAATCTGTCCTAATCTGGTGCTAATTAGGATGAATAATGGTGTTGCACAATGAATGGGCTGCTGCAGCATAAGTATATCAATGGTAAAGAGAAAGGTGTCCAATCATGTCTTGTGTGAGTGGGACCTCTTCATGTCAGGATAGATGCAAGGGGACGGCGTCCGCATGTCCGCGAACAGAAAAGTTACACTAACACGGTTATTAAAGTAATGAAGATTACTGCAATTTTTGCTTTGTGGACAGCCGTGGACATGCAGATGCTATCCGATTGCATCCCTAGGATAGCAGTACCATGTGTCGGCCAGAAATTATTTAAACACCACAGTGCGAAAATACTGAACACATACAACAATATATACATTCTGGTGCGTCAATCCCCATGCATACCAAACGTCAGGATAAAGAGCTCACCTGTGCTTGGGCACCGTTCTTGATATCCCATTGCTAAGAACTGTGATGTTAAACTTGCTAGACTAGGCCATGTAATTATGTGGTTGATGAAATCTTTGATTTGTAGTCTAATTTCAAATGCCCTTCATGTACTTGAATGAGCGTTTCTGTTAAGTAAGGGTTTTTATTTTGGTCATATCTTATCACACGCAAACTCTGGTGCTGACTTCATGTGATCTAGGGGAAATATGATGAAACAATTAAGGAGTGCACCAAAGCGCTTGAGCTGAATCCTTCATATTTGAAAGCTCTGCTTCGGAGGGGAGAAGCACATGAAAAGCTTGAAAACTATGATGACGCTATTGCTGGTTAGATTTTATCCTCATTATGTGCTTTATATTGTCAATTTTAGTTCAGTGCATTCACATAATTTTTTATGCCATTTTTCATGTTCCACCAGTGCTAAGTTTTGAGTATTGTTCCTCTTCGCAGATATGAAAAAAATCATTGAGCTAGATCCTTCAAATCAACAGGCTAAGAAATCATTGTTCCGACTTGAGCCACTGGCAGCAGAGAAAAAGGAAAAGATGAAGGAGGAAATGATTGGTAACATCTTCCGCTAATGTTTAGACTTTATAACAGCTTTATCTGTGTTTATGCTTCCAGTGTAGTTCACAGCTCTAGCCATCTTATATATGTATAGTAACGTATTGGTCCTGTCGATGATGATATTTGGTTGCACGGCATTCACGATTGTGTTATTACTTGCTGGCACAATTTTCTTTAGTGATTACAAGTGTCATCAGAATATGTGCCGTGAATGTACCAATGTTTTACATAGCTCATATGCCCTCCCAACTTTTGTTGAACAAAAAAGGATTATTCAGCAGGAGGAAGGATTCTGAATTATTCAGACACCATGGTTGTGTCATATGGAATGCCCCATTTAGGCTCATGCACAGCTCTGCACCCTCAGACCTTGTGACATTTGGTTGATTTATTCTTTGCTCATGTTTCCCTATCTAAATTTATGTGATGCAGCAAAGCTGAAAGATCTGGGCAACTCGGTGCTGGGGCGGTTTGGGATGAGCGTGGACAATTTCAAAGCTGTCAAGGATCCAAACACTGGCTCGTACTCCGTTTCTTTCCAGAAGTAGTAGCATAGCATAATGAATTATACAGACGAACATGGCTTGGTGTCCATTGAGGGGGAGCCTCTAGTATATCCTTTGAATCCTGGAGGCGATTGTTGATGATAAGTTATGTAATGGTCTTGCACTCTTGAAGTCAGAACGCTCGATCTGAAGATGAGCCTGACCGTTCTTGGACTTTATTCTCCTTCGGTGCTTTCACGTATGATACACATGTACATTTGCTGCCTAGGCACTAAGTTGTTTTTTGTAAACGACTCTTCATTTTCTTCTGTAGTATGGATGCACTATCTGTTGTCGAATTGCTTTTATGGCGGCAGATCCTTAGCTTCTCACCTGTTGATCCATTTCATGATTTTATTTGTCCTACAAGGAACAAAGAAATTGGCTTGGCCTGTCACAGTGTTTATCATGCTAGGGAGTTCAGTTTTGAGCCTTGCATCATGCAATTTAGTTTCCATGCGCGTGATCGCCAGTGATAGGTTTCAACTTGATGCCTAATGCATTATTTTGATGCAATGTTGTGCAAACTGAAGGGGAAAAACGTGACAAACTTTTCATTGTATCAACGAATATGCAGTTATCTCAGTCCGATATCAGTAGGCGCATGCGCCTGGGGAAAACACACACACGAATATTCGCCGCGTCGTGGCTGAAACCAACATGGTACCTTGCCAGCCACGACGCCGCGCCATCAGTTGCGGTGCCCGCCGGCCGGCATCGTCATCACGCAATGTACAAAGCCCAAACAAACACCACGCTCGTTAGCTACCGCTCAGGCCATTGGCGTCGGCGGCCGCCTCGAGCCTCCGCCACCGTGCGTCGCGCGCGGCGGCCCGGGCGTCCGCCTCGTCCCGGCTGGCGGCGAGGTCGGCGGCGCAGCGGTCGTAGAGGTCGGGCGCCACCTGCAGGAGCAGCGCCTTGACGCTGGCGGTGACCTGCTGCACGCACTTGCTCCAGTGCCGCTCCAGGTTGTCCTCCACGCTGGCCACGAAGGGCGGCAGGATGCGGCCCATGGCGCCGCCGGCCGACGCCATCTCCAGGAACCGCTCGTTGTTCCACACGTACAGCGCCCGCTCCGCCACCTGCAAATCAAAGCACACAATTTTTCTGCCCGTTCAGCTTCAGCCGACCACTCACATCAATGCAGTCAAGTTCATCATGATTAGTGCTAAGGATAGGGTAGGGCAATTATCCATGGCTGGATTACACGACAAGGAACGTCTGCTCCGGTCGAATCATCGCCTTGGCAAAGCCGCTTTGCAAAGTTAGTTGTTGGTACTAACGCACTTCAGAATGATTCAGCAGCTGGAGGGCAGGGGGATGATACACTTGTAACGTGGCAGGCAGGGCACCACAACGCCACTGTGAATGTGGGTGCACGGTGGAGTTGGCATCGGCCCGCATTCCCGAGCGGATTGCGTTGTGTCGGGACTGAAAGATAGGGTGGATGGGGGCGGCAGAAAAGTGAGGTTTTTGAACCCGAATTGCACGAACCGTGTGGTACGTACGTGCATCAAGTCGACAAATTGATTAGCCAAAGTGACATCGCTTTATAAAGCCTCTACCAATCGCCGAAACTTTCGATCAACTACTGTTCACCTCCTGCAAGCTTTCTTCCCCCACATGCACCCAACTAACTGTATGTATGGGGGCAGATGTTGGTGCATGCTGAATGGATCTCCTCAAAAGTTGAAACTAAAGCGACGTGTTGTAACGGTATATTCTGCAATCCAATGTCAGTCTGAAGCCTTGGGTTCAGAGATTTACTCTAACCTGACAAAAATTCTAAATTGCCACTTGAACCTGGTACGTTCGTGCAGTAGTGATTAAGCGGGAACGATTTTTTACCTGGGAGCTGCAGCTGGTGGCGCAGCGGGCGATCCGGGAGCAGATGGGCGCGGCGAGGGCGTCGAACTGGCGCTGGTCCAGGGCGTCCACGATCTCCTCCAGCTCGTCGATGAGCAGCACCTCCTTCTGGCAGTTGGTCACGGGCCACCGCCGGAGGATGCCCTCCACCACGGCGCCGGCCAGCCCCGGCTCCTTGTGCACGAACTGCAGCACGCAGTAGACGAGCTGGCGGTGGTAGGCGTGGAGCCACCGCGCGCGGTGCAGCGGCAGCAGCACCCGGAGCAGGAACCCGCGGTGCTCCTCCTTGAGCGGCACCGCGAAGCCGTTGATGATGCTGCCGCAGATCTCCAGCAGCTCCGCCACACCGCCGCCGCACTCGTGGACGGACGCCAGGAGGGCCGCCGACATGGAGCGGCGCATGAAGGCGCGCTCCGGGGTCAGCTTGGCGTAGAGCTGGTGGTACGCGGTCTTGAGCCGGTCGCGCTCGCGGGGGTCCTCGGAGGCGAAGAGCGCCAGGAGCGACGTGAGGAAGGGGCGGTCGACGTGGTTGCGGAGGGCCTTGGCGTCGGCCGCGGCGATGACGGCGAGGAGCACGTCGTAGACCGCCTGGAGGTGCGGCCACGACGGGAGCAGCGACGCCGAGGGGGCCTCCTCGTCCGCCGCCTCGGCGAGCACCGACAGGCAGCACGCCGGCGGCGGCATCGTGCGGAACAGGTTGGCGGCGAGCATCTTGACCAGCGCGACCATGACGAGGTGGTCCAGCCCGGGCGGCTGGTTCTTGCCGCTGGAGCGCACGGCGGCGAGCACCTCCTCGAGCCGCTCCAGCTTGGCGTCCCGCTCGGCGGCGTCGTCGTCGTCCGCAAACGTGAAGACCCGGCAGCAGGAGGCGATCTTGTCGATGAGGCTCTCGGCCTCGGGCTCCGGCTCCGGCGGCGGCAGCTTGTTGCCAGCCGCCGCGGCCGCCGCGGCAAACACGAAGACGCCGTCGGGGTTGTCGAGCTGGAGCAGGTGCAGCAGCGTGGTGGACGTCCTCTTCTTCCTCGGCGGCGGCACCGTGGCGACGACCTCCACCTCGGCGCCCATCGGCCAGCACCCCCTGAGCAGCGACGAGGACCCCACCTTGGCAGCGACGGCACGGCGCTATCAAGGGCGTCACGGGCGGAGAGACACCGCGGGCGGCAACTTAAAGAGGCCCGACTCAACTCAAGGAAGGAGGAAGCCGCCAAGCGGTGGCGGTGGTTTCGCCGCCCGGACGGTCGCGCGCTCGGGAAACGCCGCGCGTTGGGGAGGACGTCCAGGGTGGTCGTTGGCCGCTACTTGAGCCCCAATCCAAGCTTGGATCTTCCTGGCTCGTCACGTCGCCACCTTTGCGTCGCAGAGAGAGAGAGAGAGAGAGAGAGAGGGGGGGGGGGGGGGGGGGGGGGGGGGGGGGGAGAGAGAGAGAGGGAGAGGGAGAGGGAGCGGCCCCGCGGGTACGCACGCTCGCACCATGGTGGTCGTCGCTTTATACGCGGGAGGCAGAACCGATGCGCCACCCTTGGCGCCGAGCGTCCTTGACACGTCCACGTCCACGTCCGGCCGGCACTGGCGTTGGCGAGGCCGTGATTCGCCCATGAACCCACAGCGCGCGGGCGGGCGGTGGATTCAGCCGGATCGGCACTGCTGCCTTGCCTGCTCGGCTGGTGCTGCTATTGCTGGGCATGTGATGGTGTGGCCGTGGTCCTCTTGGCTCACAGGCTGCTCACAGGCGAGCTGGGGAGAGCATGCAAGAGCACGACGCAAACGGCAAATCCAATGTTGACCGTGCTGTGCTGGTCGACCGCATGCGGTGCAAAGATGGCGGGCGGACCCCCGCTCACGGTCACTGTAACGGACGAGTTTTTGACACGGGCAGGCAACAGTGGTGCTTTTGGTGGCCGTGCGTCGACCTGCTCGGCCGCTACTGTTCCTTTTCGGCCTGTAATAACTGTTACGCGCTCTCTACCTAAACTCTAGACTTTGTAGCTGTCGATGACACATGTCACCATTGTATATGTATGCGCACATATGATGGGCGTATCAGTGTACGAGTGGGAGGTGTGGTATCAAACAAGAAGGCGATACAAAACATCCAGAGCTTAAACCTAACCAAGCTTCATCCTTCTTTAAGCATAATAGAAGAACCCAGAGGCAATTGAAAAAAAAAAGCCCAAGAGGCAACTCAAAAAATAAGAACGCTGATAACGATCATACGTGTGACGTACTACCATACATCCACCCACATTCTGTGTGTGGCGTAAGTAGGAGGCAGCCCACGCGAGGTAGGTGTGGGCGAATATTAGAACTGCCCACACATGTGGGCACAACTACTTCATGTTACACGCCCAACAAGTACTGTTTCTCCCACCCTGCGTGTGTGGCATGAAGCAAAAATGCCCACATGTCCTGACGCAGCTACGTTAGTTATCAGTGGGATGACGCTTTAGTTGCCATCTGGAATGTTAAATGTAGTTGTAAAAGCATGACAACTCTTTCTGTTTTGGTTAACTATAGCTGCTATGTCTAATTTATGATAGTTGCCACGTGCAATCAAACCATAGTTGCCATGTGTGTTACCTGGTTGCCACGTAAGCGCAACTACAGTTGCCATCTACCAACAAATTATAGTTGCCATGTGTGTTTACCTAGTTGTCACATACGCGCAACTGCTGTTGCCATCTATCATCATACGAGTGTCGTGTGGGCGAAGAGCAGTTCACCCACACGCGCGTGGACTGATTGGTGACTGTGTGGGCGGGAACTGATTCACCCATACGGCGCAGCTGGCAACCGCGCGCTGCGGGTCGTGTGGGCAAGCTCTAACGCCCACACAACACACTATGCCTACCTAGCATTCAGATTTTTTTTTGGATTCGTGCAATACAGAATCAAGGTGGATTAAGACGTGTGAATGATGCGCAAACGTGTCACATATGTGGACGTTATCATTTTTTTAGGATATAGATGTTATCATTTGAGAAAAATAAACCAAAAGACGACGGCAGAAAGAAATGAACATTTCAAACTCATCTCACAAAACTAAAATGGTAAAACACATGGGCTGACTACGGGGCTGTTATGGTACTTTCCCCTAAATACTATCCACCCCCCCCCCCCCCCCCCCCCTTTCCTCCCAAAAAAAACACACACCGGGGTGGGGCCCTGGCCTCCCCCTTAATGCAACCAAAAAATTGTCAGGTCAATTTACAACCCGTAAACCTTAAGTAAAGGTCCGTTGATGTAGCATTGTTGTATCGCAAACGATATACACAAACCAAATAAAATCTTGACAAGAATCGTCGTCATTTTTGGTTTAGATCTCACGTACTCGTCAATGAATAGGTTAGAGCAACTTCAATGGACTGACCTAAACCGACGGTGATTTTGTCCGCATTTTATCTATAGCGCCTGCCCTGTTTTAGATATGGGTTAGCAACGCGTTCAACGCGCCAACCCATATATGCCGACGTGGCCGGCTAACTGCCATATTTTAACAAATAGCTCACGTGCATAACAATAGTCAAATAATATAGTTTGAACTGAATAAAATAGCATAGTTTTACCAGCCAAATAAAAATAAAAATGTCTCACATAGTTTTGCAAGCTCAATAAAAGAAGAAGGGCAGTTCTTACACTCCCAATGCATGTAGTCTATACTGTCAAGCATATATGTGAAGTCCCTGCTGGCATTCATCGCCAACAAACGGGTTGTATCTTTAGGAGTCGACTCTCTCAAGTATTCAGGGCCAAACACAACAATAACAGTCTTGCAGAACTTATACAGGGACTCTACGCATGTAGACTCGGTCATACGGACGTACTCATCAATGAGATCACCGGGCACTCCGTATGCAAGCACTCGGATGGCGGCAGTACATTTCTGATAAGAGGAGAAACCAATCTTACCAACGGCATCCTCTTTGCACTCGAAAGTCATCATAACCGACCACCCCCACTCTAATACGGTTGAAAAGATGCCTACTCATATGGAAACAGCGGCGGAATTTTTGATGTTTGAACAATGGATTTGTTGTATCAAAGCAGTCCTTCCAAAGAAGGAAATGCCCGCTCTCTCGGTTGCGATTCAACGCCGGAAGGTGGTCCGAAATGGAGCCACGAACAACGGCTGCTGGCTATTGAGGTGGTGATGGACCAACACGGCAGCCAATATCTCCTCCTCGTCATCGCACGACGAATCGTCGGAGTCGCAAAGGAAATTGTGAAAAAAGAACTCGTCGGCGGAGTCCATTTTGTACCTTGGCAAACTGTCAAACAGTTTGCGGGCGTCGACGAAGGAGACGGCCGGTGAAGAGAGTCGCGGCGCGCACGGACCAGCTAGCTGCCCTGCCGGCATCCGACGAGTGGGCCGGCATGCGATGAGCGTGCCGGTAAGGATCTGGCCGGGGCGGCGAGGCGGCTTCTTGGTCGCGGTGGCGGCTGTGTCGGGGTGTGGGGGAGCGGGGGTGGGAAGCAGTCTACTCCTCGACGGCAAGACGATGTCGACGGATGATGTGGGAGTTTGGCGGCGTTGCCGAGCGGATATTGCGGTGCTGGCAGCTGGCAGAGTTGCCGGAAAAAATGGGCGGCGGCGTCAGCGACGAAGGAGGCGGACGAGGGTTGCTGTTGGAATGAGTTAGGCCAATGTGCCACTGACCAGCGGGCCCGAGGAAGGAGAAGGCGAGCGCACGCGCGTCCGTCTCGTGTCCGCGCCGACGCAAATCCGGCTTAAAAATGGACCGGGAATAAGTCGCCCGCGAACGAAAAGCAGACGCGCGTCCATTTGAGTCGGCGCATTGGACTGACTTTTGTATCCGCGTCGACCCAAACGGACGCAGGTGAATAAAATGGATCGTCCGATTGAAATTGCTCCTACTTTTCACTCACCATTGTACTACTCGAGATAAAACAGGTTGGAAGGGCTCTTTACCCATCTCACAGGGGTCCGGGCCTTGGTATATCGTGTGTCTCTTCTTTACGATTCTATTGAAATTGTTCGGCGAGGCCATTTGTTCGCCAATTCATTGTATAATTCTGATGCATATGATCTTGTATATGAGCTAATAGGTATTTGCTTCGAGGGTGAGCATTTTCAAATTGCATTGATTTTTCTATCAGTGCTCCAACTCACTCTTTTATTTTTCCGGCTTTTTTGTTGGTGTAACAAATTTGGTATTTCCTTGGAGCAATTGATGCGAATGTGGTTAGCCCGGTTGGAAGGGGCAAAAAAGACAAGAGAAAAGGCCATTGTGGTGACCCATCCTGATTATGTTGTCGTGGCAACGGGAAGGCGAGTGTGCGCCAATGGTATTGTCTATCATATGCCTAGCTAGGCACCTAGGCCGATCGGTCGGTCCATCGCCATGAAACAAAAGCGGTGTACGTACGGGAGATGGTGGCGAACATGCGTACAGAAAAAAAAGATGATTGCATAATTTGCACTGTATTGTGGTACCAATCAAACAGGCCGGCCAAAAAGGTCAGCACAATGGAGCCAAACAAGTGAGCCACTCACGCAACGGGATTGTGGGTAGCAGCTACGTACTACTCCCTTCGTTCTAAATTACTTGTTATGGATTTGTCTAGATACGGATGTATCTACACTCATTTTAGTGCTAGATACAGATGTATCTAGACAAATCTAAAACAAGTAATTCAGAACGGAGGGAGTAGCTAGCAGCACGCGAGTAGCACAGGTGATTTCTCCTCACACCATTGGTAGCTGGCTCGATCGCTGGACCGGACTGGAGCCGGCCAGAGACAAGGGTTCACGTGCTGCCCACAGATTGGCGATAGATAGATAAGTATAGATGGGAGTATTCATCATGTACAACATACGTACAAAGAAGCAAGGATCCTGCTCACAAACTTCTCCCGGTGTCCGGTTGCGGCGGCCTCCCTCATGCATATGCATGCCGTGTGGCCCCCGGCGAGAAGGCGGCGACATCCACGGAGCTAGCACGGGCGCGCCTCCGGCCAGAAGACGCCGCGGCGCCATGTGCATGCCTCTCACCACGAGCCTCGCTAGCTAGCTTGCTAGACAACAATCTCGCCAAAAAAAAAAACTAGCTAGGGAAACCCAGACCAGACTGCCTATGCATGGAACGGCCAGCAGCAGGTGAGACCATACCGAATCGAAGGGCCATCTCGCAGTTTGGTCACGGCTCATCAACCATGCTTGACCAACCGAGAGCGTACAGCACCAGCTATAGCCGTGGTTCAGAGCGTATGTCAAGGAGCATGAATGGGGGGTTAACTGAAAGCATACGTGCGTGGAGGTACTCTGCGTGCCGTGGCTTGGACTTGTGATCATCGACTCATCGTCCCGTGCACGGGCAATGATTCTGCTGTTCGTGCCTGGCTGATGATTCAAGCGGTGCGATGTTTCTCTTCGGAGCTTCGGACGGTTGGGTGACCGTACGTCAGTCTACATGTGAACTGCCTGGCTGGCGCATGTGATGAGCGAGCCCGTGACTGACTGGCTGACTGACTGACGTAAAGGTGGTCGATAGATTCTACGCTACGAGCCCGACACGCCGTCAGCCCGGCAGACCCAAGTGTGGCTACCGAGCAACAAAACGGACGCCCAACATGTTGCGCCCAGTAGTTTACCGCTGCAACAAAAGCTGCTCCCACTCCTGCCCTCTTCTCTAATCTATGAACAAGTGGCTCTGGAGGCAGGGTCACGTACCACGGATGCACCGCACCGGATCGATTCGACGGACACCGCGAGCGGATCCAGAGACCACAAACCCGTCGTCCTCAACCGAGCCTACTCACCGCAACAAGGAGTAACAACTAGCAACGCACGTAAGTAAATAAAGACTGACAAATCGTTCTTGTACGGGGATCACAATCGCATGGCAGGTAAAAATGATTGGCCCAGGCATTGATTTCAAATCACCTCGAATTTATGCAAAACCAAGGACCGCTGTCCGTGTCTCCCCTTCTAGTACACGCTGCGATTCAGACAAAGCACACCATTCCATTCAAACCACAAGGTAACCAACCGCGTGTTGCTGCTGTGGAAGCGATTTGAATTCATGCCGAGCATGGCGCGTGGATGTTCAGAATTCTATCCCAATTTTCCTGTAGCACTTTAAATCATCACCACGTACTTACATGGCAGGTAAAAATTGAATTGGGCATTCATTTCGGAGCGGCTCAGGACTTGTGTAAAGCAAGGATCCCCACATGGTGCGGTTCAAAGCGGGCACGTCGGTTGATGAATGCCAAGCCGTGAATCATCAGGCACTAACAACCAAGATAAGTGATTGATGCATCCTAACCCTAAAGTCCTGTGAAAATGTCGCATGGTAGTACCTACAGGCCTACAGGGTACTGATTTGCTTCACCGAATTAGTCTAGTACAGCTTTCCCAGACATGACCCAAGAAAGGAGAACCATATCAGGTACGTTGGCTGGATGATTTGCTTGGCCGAATCAGTGTAGTACAGCTTTCCAAAACATGCCACAAGGAGGAAGAACCCGGCTGATTAATCAGGTACGGTCCGTCGATGATTGACACCAAGAGGTGGCTAGTGTTGAGAATTCAGACCTGCGGATCACTCTCGTACATCAAATCAAGGAAGCATTATTTCTCCATGAGACACTACAACAGATAAGAAGTACGTAATAATCTTACAAGATTGCACTTCACTAACAGTCTAGCAAGGCATACTAGTAAACATCAGGAAGCAGATACTGCCGGCCGAAAGGCAGTGTCATCGTCTGATTGAACACGATAAATATTTCAAAATTTTGCAGTGTAGGAATTCGAAACACCAATTTCTGCCAGTATTACTAAGGAAACATTATTACTCTATATGATACTAGGATACAACACACCAGATTAAAAAAAAATACCACTCTTATAAGATTGCACATCAATAACAGTCTAGCAAATAAACTTCAGGAAGCAAGCAGAAAACATGGTGCCTGTAGCTGCTGGTGAAGTTGATGTGCCTGATCAATGTTGTTTGCCTGATGTGCCTGGCCCTCTATTCACAGCAGTAAGTGCTGTTCTACAAATTTATGCTGTCATTTATGTTTACTCAAATCTTCTAGCTCCTTAGCTGCTGCTAGCATTAGATGGCAGCAGAACCTCATATTCCCTTTGTTTCTGCACTGGGTGCTGGTACTACGTTGTTCCATTACCGTGCTGATAGCTGAAACTTCTTGGTCCTTTTGGATTGTATGGGAAGAAATGTTTACGAAGCAGCTACTGCCTTCCACAAGGCATCCTCTGATGGGCGCTTGATGAAGCCCCGGTCAGCCATTGATTCCACAAGCTCTTCGTGCTTCCTGAGCTGTCCGGCCTTCCTCAGCAGCATCAGCACCATATCATACACCGGCTTCGTGGGTTTCAGGGATTTCTCCTCGACCATTTCCCTCAGCGTCGCATGAGCGCGCCTCCAGTTTCCCCTCCCACAGAATGACTCGATTAGAGCTCCGTAGGTGTTCACGTTTGGCTCCACACCTTGTGCATCCATGTCCTTCTTTATCCTCAGCACCATGTCCATCGACTTCTCCTTATTGAACAACTTCATAAGCAAATTATAAGTCACCACATTCGGCTTACACTGCAGCTCCTGCATCCGTTCGTATAGCTTCCGTGCAGCTTCTACATTGCCGGTCCCCAGGACCAACTTCAGCATGGGATTGAACGTGTGGCAGTCAGGAATACACCCCTTGGCAATCATCTTGGCGAGCACTTTCATCGCTGCGTCAAGGTTGCTCTGCCCCTTCCCGCAATGTGTTTCCATCAAGAAATTGTATGTGATAATGTCCGGATCACAACCAAGCTGCCGCATCTGGTTGTGCACCTGCAGCACCTGCTCAGAACGCCCGGCCTTGACATGAGACCGCATGATGGCATTGAAGGTTGCCGTGTTCGGCGGACACCCGGTGTCAATCATTTGGCAGAGGAGCTCCTGCGCACGGGGAACCTGCCCCGCGCGGTACATGGCATCAATCACAGAAGTGTAGGTGTACACGTTCGGCATGATCCCCGCCTCCTGCATCTCAGCGAACACCCGCTCTGCCTTGTCGAGACACCCGGCCCGACACCAGGCATGCACCAGGGTCGTGTAGAGCACGACATCAGGCGGAAATACCGACTTGTAGCTGTCGAACAGCGCCTGGGCCTCACTGGCGAGGCGCTTCTTGGACAGCGCGCCAAGGAGAGACGCGAGCACCGCAGGGTCGGGGACCCCGGCGCCATACTCCTCCATGCGACGGAACAGCTCGGAGGCCTCGGCAGACATCCCCGCCCGGACGTACCGGCGGATTATGGCGAGGATGACCTGCGGCGAGACGGGGATGGAGCGCTCGCGCATTTCGTCGAGCAGGTGCCGGGCGAGCGGGAAGTGGTGGTGCTTCGCGAGCAGGTCGATCATAGCGGCGTAGAGCGCGGGGAGCGAGTCCGCGGGAAGCGACGGGAGGACGTGGTGGAAGAACGTGAGGGCCTCCGGGAACGGGACGCCGCGGCGGAGCGCGAGGAGGCGGCCGAGGAGCTGGAGCGCGAGGTGCGGCGCGGGCGGGGAAGGGAGGAGGCCGGCGAGGGTGGAAGAGAACGCGGGTAGGGGCTCGAATGGCGGCGAGGCGGGGAGCGCCGTCGACGGGTGGGCGCGGCTGTGGTCGAGGATCGCCGCGTGGAGCGAGTCCAGGAGCTTGGCTTCCGCGGGCGTCATGGGCAGAGGCGAGTCGGGAGCCGGTGGCGGAGGCGAGGCGGGCGCCGGCTCTGTGGTGGGATCGGTGGCGCATAGGCGGCGGAGGAGGAGGCGCGAAGTGGTGGAGAGGTGGCGATTGCGCTTGAGGAGGAGAGCCATGGCGGCGGCGGGTGCGGTGGCTGCTCGGTCGCGGTTGCCGGCGACGTGGGGGCTGTAGGGTTCAGGGTTTGGGTCTGAAGCCATTTCGATGGGTTCAGGCTGTTTTACCTGAAGTATTCGTGGCCCATGTAGCCCGTGAAGTGAACTGTTGGGCCGGGCTGCATCACGAGCGATCGAAGCTTTTGCATGCAGAGAAGCTCAACTTCTAGCAATTCTTCTCAAAAGAAAAAACCTCAACCACAAGCAAAAGAGCTGCTTATTCAGAGACTGTTCATCGCTAATGATTGCCTATCAGTCTTGAAGTATATCTCTGATAAATCAGGTGCAAGACAAGGGGCCATCACATGGAGACCTATGAATGAAGGAACAATAATCCCTAAAAAAATGAAACAATAATCATGAAGTTGACAGTTTAGTGAACTGTTAGGGGACTTCCTATTCCACGCCGTCTAACCCAACTGGTGCTCGCTGCAGCGCCCTGGTAGACCAGCCCACGAACACACAACGCCAGCGGAAAAATCCTAAAACAAAGCTGTCACGCTGAGGATTCGAACTCACGCCATTGCTCGGCTAACCACTGGAGCTACCTGGTACTAGTAATCCATAGTACCTCGAAAATACTTAAGGACGATAGTAGTTGTGTTGTTCCAAAAAATGCAAGTTCACAGATTTAAAGAATGTTCACGATTTTTTTTTTCAAAAAGAAAAGGCTCGCATATTAAAAAAAGTTCAATAATTTCAGAAAAAGCTCACGAAATTTTAAAAATATCACTAATTTAAGGAAACTTAATGAATTTGAAAAAAAATCACAAATTTGAAAAAGTTCATGAAATACAAAAAAATCAAGAAGATTGATTTGATTTTTTTCACAAATTTGAGACAAAATTCACGAATTAAAAAAATATAAACAATTTTTTAAAGCTCGTCAAATTTGAAAAAATATCATCAACTTTGAAAAAAGTTCATCGAATTTGAAAAATAGTTTATCAAATTTGGGAAAACATTCATCGAATTTGAAAAAAAAGTTCACCCAATTCAAAAAAAGGTTATCCATTTTGAAGAAAGGATCACGAATTTTAAAATAACCGCGCATTAAAAGAAAACAAAAAAGGATAAGAAAAAAGGAAAAAGGATAAACTAAGCTGAAGAACGAAAATAAAGGAGAAAATGATGTATATTTACACCTGCGTGGTGTTGGCCTTGTGGTTAGAGCAGAGCTCTTGCAACAATGGAGTTGCAGGTTCGACCCCCCTTTTCAAAAGAAAAAGGCCCAACCACTAGCAAAAGAGCTGCTTATTCAGCAACTGTTCATCGCTTATGATTGCCTATCAGTCTTGAAGGATGTCTCTGATAAATCGGGTGCAAGACACGGAGCCATTAGATGGAGATCAATGCTATAGCAGGAGACTTTGAAGAATGCAAGTTCACGCATGCACGAAGAAAGAAACAATAATCATGAAGCTCACAATTTAGCAAAGTTTGCTTTATCTCTTGATGCACGCTGTCATGTTAGGCTTGGTGTGCCCCATGATTTTGTAATTGTTTCACTAAAAGTTGTTGTTTAATAAAGGTCGGCGAAGTTTCTTAAAAAGTGTATGATGCGTTGGCTAAAAAAATGTATATTGTGCGAAGCTCCGGTAAAATGTATTCTTAAAAAAAACTCTATACTAGCTTTATTGTTCATAGAACTGTTAAACCATCCACAAGGTTTTACAAGATAAAATCGACAGGTTCATTAGAAAAAAAAAGTACCCTAATAGAGAGTAAACATTCTCTTGGAAAGGTTTCCCGAGCGAACAAGTGTGCTCTCTGGGTGGCTCTTGCGAGAGAACATATAGTTCCCTGGAAAACCGCTCCAATGAACGAGGGAAAGTTGACATACTATAGCAGGCAAGTTGCCCGCGTGTTCCAAACATTGCCATACTGCAGCATAGAAGAATTGTCATGTTGTAAATGAGGATCATGACAAATGCTACCGTATAGAATAATTGACATGCTACATGAGGGAAAATTGCCACACATGCCTAAATTGTCATGCTATAGCATGTAGACGTGCAATATTACAACACAGAATTGTCATGTTATATGAAAGAAAATTGCCTACTTGTTCAGGCATTTGACATGCTAGGAGAAGGGGGTTGTCATGCTACATCAGGAGGAACTGTTACAGAGTGCCATGCTCTAGATACATGATTTGCCATTCAGATGTGATCTTTTTCTGTTTTTTAAATTCATTCAGATGTGATCTTGAAGGGAAGGATAGGATAGGGGGTGGGTCGTTTTGCTTGATTGCCATGGAAAAAGTGAATATTTTATGTCTTTCATTCATATATTTTTTTGAGAATTTTTTCATTCATATTACGAATCAGTACAAAGCAGTTGACCCTTACAAGCACACTGAAACGCAAACACAAAGAATCATGAACACCTAGAATATCCTAAGACAACCATAAAACAAGAAGATCTCCGGAGCCATGTGTTATCATCCCTGAATCTTGAGAGAAGACCCCTGCAACAGAAGGATCTCCAACGAGTCGCAAACAGATCATCATCTTCGATCACGGTACAATTGTCGCCATGCTGCTTCCTCCTTTCTTGACACCAGGGCTGAGAGGGCATGGAAATCAATCCAACACACCTGCAACAGCCGTCGCCATCTTTGGTTTTGAGTACCGCGAAAAATGTCCCTTCCAAAAAGAAGAGAACTCGAGTCATCCGACCGGTCGAGCACCGCGGCAGGGCCATCCGCCCGGACAAAGTAGGATCTTCCACCAGCATCAGCACAGAGGAAGGAGAAGAACAGCAGCAGCAAATCATATCAACAAGGAAGAAGAAAGGTCTTCGTCTCCCTGCATCCATCGCCCATCCGAGGACCCAAACGGCCAGTGTCGATGGACCTTCAACCACCATAGCATGTGACCTCGACGAGATCCGGGGATCCCCAACCCCGCTGGCTCCTAGACGAAGGCAAAAGCCTCGCCTGACCGCGAACGGAGCCCGAAGAAATTTATTCCGACGCGACACCATCGCAACGGCCTCGGCAACGTCTCCCTCAATCCTAACCCTACCACACACCCACCTAGCGAATAGACCTGAGGTTCCTCCTCCCACCCCCCCCCCCCCACCGCCGGAGCGGCCAACGGAGAGAGAGGGAACCGGCGGCGCGCAAGGGAACCCTCTCGCCTCCCTTGATCGCCTGGAGCGGTCCTACTTTTCCGGAGCGGTTTATGTCTTTCATTCGTTGAGAGGGGTGCATTGAAGCGAACAAGTCTACCACCATGATTGTCCACGTATCGCTGGTTGAAATTCATATGAGTGATCGAACGCGCCGGCGTCCCTCAGAAAACAGGGATGGTGCGGCAATACGTGGCGTGGACTTGTGAGGGTTGATAAAAAACTTGACGTGGACCCGTCATGGTACGTTTGAGGTCGCGTGAACGCCGGTACAGTCGGACAAGCTGACGCGGTGAGCTTATCATCATCGAGGAACCCCAGAAGCTGGGGAAGGAAGCGTAGTGAGTGGTAGGTGACCATTCCGTTCGCGCATCTAAAAACTACTCTATAATCCAACGCTAATAATCAACCATGGTAAAATACTTGGACTCGGCACGGCTACGTACCGCTGGCTACTAGTACTACTTTTTCAGCCTCCAGGTGTGTGCGCGACTTTGCAGGGCGTACGCTCTGCACGTTCAAACCGCCCGGGAGGAGAATGAGAGCATGCGTATGCCGTATGATATGACTGACCTCCATCCTCCATAGATTCATGGCGGTTGTTTTTTATTAAGGTAACCGAGGCATGTTTGGTGGAATAACATAACACATGAAAGCAGGTGGGGCACCGAGACTGGCTGTCAGTGTAAACAGCAAGCTCAGCGCAACAAACAGCTACACGTTTTCATTGCCCACGGTGTCAAGAAAGAAAATTAAAGAAAGAAATAAAGGAAGACAAAGGACGAGACCTCTGATCCCCACCCGCAGGTCAAACCGCGCCATTCATTTCGGGAGAAACTTTCTTCCCCGGTACGTGCAGCCTTTTTCCACGGCGTAATGCCTGATGGCGTACTACGGAGCGGCTATCTAGCTAAGCAACAACGCAACATGCAGGTCGTGCGGCGGAGCAAGCCAGCGATCGAATTGATTCCCACAGCGACGGGCCGCCCGGGGACGGAATTTGGCCTTACTCCCGTTCGCGTACACACGGCCGCGGAGGTTCTCATCCATCACTACGGACGTACGTATACCGTAGCTTACAGCACCAGCGAGCCGTCGTCGTCGTCGGCCACGGGCGCCGGCGCCACGACGGCGCGCTCGGGGGTGACGAGGCAAACGGCGGCGACGTCGACGCGACGCGGCCGTCGGATTGTGTCACGGGGAAACCGGGTCGTCGACACAAGTAGTGAGCGCCGAGGTCGCGCGGGAAACGCTAATATAATCCCGGCTCGCGCGTGCCGGATCCGGTCCACGTACGTCCCGACCACGACCTCGTCGGCGCCCACTGGCTAGCTAGCTGGAGCGAGCGCGGTTTCGCCGCGGGGATTAATGAGGAGCACGAGTAGCTAGCTAGCTCGCTAGCTGCAGCGGCCGGAACGAACCTGCTGCCCCCGCCGGTTTCCCGGCCTTTGACCACCGAACACGCCATTCCGCCAGTGCCTGCGCGGTGCGCCGTCACATCGCGACCCCGCAACCTTATTTTACTCCGTCACCAACCGTCCCCCCTCCTCCTCCGGTGCGTGGCCAACGCCCGTCGTATATAACCAGGACCAGTACACGGTACAAAGGACAAGGCTGAAAAGCAAACGATCCATCGAGCTCATCGGCCAAGAATCTATAGCTAGCTAGCGCGTCCAGGTCTCGGCACAAGCAGGCGATGGAGAGGAAGCCGACGAAGAAGCACGCGAGGAGCAGGAGCGGCGCGCTGGCGTCCTTCCTCAGGTCCACGGCCGCCTCCTTCTCCTCCTCCACGGCCACCACCTTCGGCTCCCGCCCCGCCGGCGGCGGCAAGGCGTCCTTCAACCACCGCAACGCCTTCTCCGGCCCCATGGTCTCCATCGTGCCGCCCGAGGCGCGCGGCGGCGGCGGCAGGAGGCGGGGCGGTAGTAAGCAGGGGGGCGGCAGCGGGTACCGGACGCCCGAGGCCTCGTCGCCCAAGGTGTCGTGCATCGGCCAGATCAAGCGGAGCAAGTCCAAGACCAGCAAGGCCAGGAAGGCGGCAAAGAACGTCGCCCCCGCGGCCGCCTGCGGGATGGACGGCGGCGCCTGCCCCATGCCGCCGCGGCCGCCGGTCCACAGCAGGCCAAAGAGGTCGCTCGTCAGGCGGATGTTCTCCCGACGGAGCAGGTCGCGGCCTTCGTCCTCCTCCTCGTCCCACAAGTCGAGCGGCGCTGCCGATCTTTTCAAGGGGAGGCCGGGGAGCAGCGCCGCCGTGGCCGCTGCGCCGGTGTCGGGGCCGGGGATGGCAGGGCTGGGGCAGATGAAGCGGTTCACCAGCGGGCGCGGCGCGTTCCAGGACTTCGACTGGAGGGAGGCGGAGAGGAGGGGCTCCGACGTCGACGTCGACGACGATTACGTGGACGACGGGTTCGTGGCGTTCTCGGCGCCGCTGGTGCTGGGCGGCGGGGTGGTGGCGTCGGAGCCCAGGAAGGAGGTGAACCTGTGGCGGCGCCGCCCCATGTCCCCTCCCACTCCTCTGGAGCTCCCCTGAGAGCGGACGCCGCAGCAGCTAGGACCTGCATGGCTGCCACACATGCAGGGCACGCCAAATGTGTCGTCTGTTCTTTCATTAGTTTGTGTACAGAAGCAGTATACTTCTACGTGATGCTCATAATACAAAGTAGTAGTGTCGATTTTGATTTTGTAAATGTGTGATGG
Organism: Triticum urartu; assembly: GCF_003073215.2. Taxonomy (NCBI): domain Eukaryota; kingdom Viridiplantae; phylum Streptophyta; class Magnoliopsida; order Poales; family Poaceae; genus Triticum; species Triticum urartu. The sequence continues at coordinate 516,125,133 of NC_053026.1, forward strand.
TCGTGTATTCCTGAAGGAATTAAAGAATTTTTTTTAAATCAGGCACGAGTGGAAGCATATTTTTGAATGAAAACATGTACAAAGACGAACAGAGACGATTTCGAATACATTTGCAAAGTCGACGGACGCGAGCATAATTTTCACACACGCATCCTTGCTTTGCTTGCTTGGTCGCGCTTGCGAGCGTCGGCGGCGAGCATATCCTCTCCAAAGAAAGGCTTGGTCGCCTTCCTCTTTTCCAAGATGAGAAAAATATTTGTACGCTAGCTACACTAGAGCCTCCGATATTGAGAAGGATTTTGACATAATTAATTGGTTCGATCGGTGTCATGGTCGAAACAGTCAAGACGATGGCGCCTTCCGTCCATACCAGGGGCCTAGCTATGGCATGCTCGGCCCCTCCCGATCGATCATCGTGTCATATTCAGAGCAGTTTTGTGTCGACACACGTTTCGTCTAGAAAACTGAGAACCCCCCCGGTAATTATGGAGCGTGTAGTGTTTTCAGTCTCAGAAATTTGGTCAGCACAAGTTACCACTGTAGACTTGGATGTCGGCAGGAAGGAATTATAGGTGTTTGGATTAGAGAGAGGTAACGTCAATGGTAAAGAAATTAGATCACGCTGGTAACAAGGACGTAATGGATAAATCCTTGTTTTGTTTGGTTCATGCCTGTAAAGGAATCTAGTTAGACAAAAAAAAAAGAATCTAGTTAGACTTCGAGGCTGTTGCGGCCGGAGACTGAAAAAGAAGGAGAGCATACAAGGGAGAGGACGGAGAATCGAGGACGGAAGGAGGGAGGAGGGAGGGTATTTGCAGCGAATGGTCCTGCGACGACAACAAGCTGGGGCAGCAGAGAACGGTCCAGCGACGACGGCGAGTTGGGGTGGAAAAGAACGGGGTGGCGAACTGGTGGTCATGGGCGGCGGCGATGGGTACCAGTCGATAGGGCTACACCAAAGAGGCGGAGGAGAAGGCGCACATCCGGTGACTCGTCGGCCATTGGAGACGAGAAGAGCCGGCTCGAGCCTGGCGGCGCTGTGAGACTCAGAATCCCTAGATGAAATGCAGGTCGTGCCTACCGGCGGGTGTGCCGCGGATGCGGTGGCGCCGGGCCAGGAAGAGAGGGTCGAGGGGAGCCGGAGGGCGGCTCGAAGGGGACTAGGGAGGCGGCGGCGTTGGTTGAGGTGGAGGGGATCGTAGGGAGAAGAAAAGTGTGGATGGTATCAATCAAGAGCTATAGCTAATGATCTTCACATGGACTAGGTATCATATGCCAGAGGGCGGCTCGAACGAGACCAGGGAGGCGGCGGCGCTGGTTGAGGTGGAGGGGATCGTAGGGAGAAGAAAAGTGTAGATGGTATCGATCAAGAGTTATAGCTAATGATCTTCACATGGACCAGGTATCATATGCCAGAGGGCGGCTCGAACGGGACCAAGGAGGCGGCGGCGCTGGTTGAGGTGGAGGGGATCGTAGGAAGAAGAAAATTGTGGATAGTATCGATCACCGTAGATGCCTCGTCGTCGACGGAAACGTCTCCTTCCATTGAAAGCGCATCGCCGAAATTTTTGAAATAAATCCAGAAATAATACAAGCACTAGGACTTGAATCCTGGTGAGCTGAGATGACATTATTCCTTTAAGCATTCAACCATAGGTTGGTTCGCGGTATCATATTTATATATATTGTTGATTCGTGAGATTTTTTTTTCACATCAGAAGCTAGGTTCCCTGGAGGTTTTCACGCGCGAGCGCGTGCCCGTAAGTGCATGCGATGCACCTTCTTTTTGGCTATTATTATAAGGATGACAAGACGAGGATGCGAATAAGAAAACGAAGCTGCTAGTGTCGACATGATCTGACAAATGAGGCAGGTGCTGGTAAAACATGGGGCTGGCCGTACATCACATACCAATCGTGGGCAACACACGAGGATGTGTTTTCGTGGCCGTTAGCCGTCACGTTTTGCCCGTTCCTTCTCGTTGTTGAGATTTTTACGTTTAACCCGTCGCGTGCATGCTTCATTTTTTTCTTGAGGGTTGTCGCGTGCATGCTTCATTTTTTTTCTTGAGGGTTGTCGCGTGCATGCTTCAGTACAGACGACAACACGAAGGGAGCATTCAAACCAACCTGTGGTTGGATAATCAAAAAGACAATGATATCATTAGTCCAGCAGGGTTTAAGTTTTGATGCTTGCATTTATTTTAAATTTATTTTAGGTTTCAGACGATGAGATGATATGTCAGCTCAATTGCCTGGAGCTGCTCATAGGGATAGAGTAGTGCACGATCCTAATAAAAAGGCGGCCTGGCTCACGTTTTGCCCGTTTGGCGGTCGCTAAAAATTTCACATTTCACCTGTCGCTGCATGCTTTTAGATACGCATGAACAAGAAAAAAGCAACAGATTTATTTTTGAGGGGGGAAAAGGAAAACAAAGATGACACATATCAGTGTTATTCATCGCGCCAAACCCTATTCGGTGCCCGTACCGCTGGTTAATGGTCTCGGCGCAAACGGCGCACCCCCCTCCTGCATTGATGGTCATGGGCCCGCCCATTTAAGGTATATGAGTGGACCAAGATACCTGGTTTTGGAGAGCTTCTGTTTTTTCGCCTTATCTTTTCCTGGACCGGTTTTTTGTGGTTTTATCTTTCTTTTATTCCCTTTCTTTTTTCAAAGAATTTTTTTTCAATTTTGTCATTTTTTCTATCGATGATTATTTTCCAGTTTTGGTTAATTTTTTTGAAGATTGATGAACTTTTTTTGAAAATCAATGGATTTCTTTTAAAATTGATGATTTTTTTCAAATCGATTAACTTATTCCAATAGTGTTGAATTTTTTCAAATTTGGTTATTTTTTTGGGGATTGGCAAACTGTTTTCAAAACCAAATTGATGAACTTAATTTAAAAACAACAAACTTTTTCTATTTTGTGAACTTTTTTCATAATTGACGATCTTTTAAAAATTTGCCAATTTTTTTAAGATAGGTGAACTATTTTTCAAGATTGATGACATTTTCCAAATCAATGAACTTTTTCAAAATTGATGAACTATTAATCACAATCATTGAAATTTTTCACAATTTTGTGAACTTTTACAAAAATCGATGATTTTTTCAAATCAAGGATTCTTTTTTCAATTTGATGAAATTTGAATAATAAAATAGAAGACAACATGGTCAACTACACGTCAAAACTTTAATGGTCAAAACAATTGACTGGATCGAACGAGCGAGTTTCTTTTTCCATTTTAGTTGATTGTGAGAAAAATGGCAGAACACAAACACAAAATTGAAAATTCTGCATTATTTCAAAAACAGCTAATGGATCTGAAAAGATTTCATAATTTCAAAATCTGTTGGTGGATTTTAAAAATATTAACATATTTGAAAAATGTTTATGAAATAGAAAAACAGTTCAAATATTTCAAAGAATGGCCTTGCGATTTATAAAATTAATGGATTTGGGAAAAGTGCATGGGTTTAAAAAATGAACCCAAATTTGGAAAAAGTTCAACAGTTGCAAAAAAAATTGTGTATTAGGGAATGCTCCTGAATTTAGAAACAAAATAAATTTCAAACAAGTTCTGGAATTTGATAAATGTTCACAGATTAAAAAAAGGAAAAGAAATGAAACGAGAAACAAGAAAACAGGAATATTCAAAACGAAAATTAAAAGTAAAATGAGAAAAGAAAATGATAAAAAGGTAAACCGAACAAAACCAATCATGAGAAAAGAAAATCACAAAAATGTCCCGGGAAAAAACCACAAAAGAATCAATACCACTGAATGACGGTCACATGGACCAGGCCAGTAGGAAAGGATCGGAAGTCTATGTGGGCGCTGCGTATGCGGGATGCCTATTCGTACTAAATCACTAATTAAAGAGTATTTCTTTAAAAGATCACTTCCATCTTCTCAGATTTTGATAAGTGGCATGCGTGTCACTTGTCGTAACGTGGGAATTTTCCCGTTTTTCATACATCCATTTATTTAAAATGTTTTATTTCTAAAACCGTACGTCCAAATATCGAATCATTTAAAACACCATTGGATTCCTCGCGTCGAGATCTATTATATCTCATGTTGATAGGTTTTGATGATTTTTTTTACAAAAGACGAACAAAAAAAATAGACCAAAAAACCGAACTGGAAGCATGTTTTTTTTTCTTTTTGAAAGAGGCACGGCCGTGCCTTTTGCGAAAACACAACCATGCACCTTGCGCAAGCAAGACCGTGCCTCTCGCGGATGGAAAAAATAGAAAACATATTTTTTTCGTTTCCGAGAGGCATGGGCTCGCGAAAGCACAACCGTGCCTCTCACGGAAGAAAAAAGAAACAGAAAACACGTTTCGTGCCTCCCGCAGAAGCTAAACTGTGCCTCTCGTGAAAGAAAAAAACAAAAAACATGCTTTTTTTCGTTTTTTGAGAGGCACGGCCGTGCCTCTGGTGAAAAACACAATCCTGCCTCTCGCGGAAGAAAAAAAAACAGAAAACGCGTTTTTTATCCGTTTCCGAGAGGCACGGTCGTGCCTCTCGCGGAAGCAAAACCTTGCCTCTAGCGTTAGGGGTGTGCCTTTGCCTCACTAGACGCGAGAAGTAGGGCGGCCTCGCCTAACGGAGCGCGAGACTGGGCCAGCCCAGCTCACGGGAGGCCATTCTCCTTTATTATATTTTTTTTTCATATTTGACCTTTTTTGCTTTTTTGCTTTCTTATTCTACTTTTTTTGCGGGCTTATTCTACTTATATTTATACATATAAATATTTTAGAAAAAAATGCCTCTCATTTGTATGAAAATTGTATATAAAAATATACAATATGTATGAAAAAAGTTCATCATGTATTTAAATTTTTAATCAAGCAACTGAAAAATAGGTTAAGCAAGTTATTGGAAAATAGACATCATATGAAGGAAAAATGTACTATGTCTATGAAGAAAAGCACTCTTTAAATATCAATATTTATAAAAATGTTACTCATCTATTTCGAAAATATAAACATGTGTACAGAAATGTAGAACATGTATTAAAAACACATTGTAAAAAACAATTTTTAGAAATTGATTGTGAGTCAAAAAATTATTAATCACCATATTTCAAAATTGTTAAGTATGTATAAAAATAATGTTGCTAATACATACCAAAAATCACTGTTCAAGAATTCGTTCGATGATTAATCAGTTAATGGGCCTGTTAATTGCTACTCGTAGGGTGACCAAATCAAATAGCACCTATTCATCGTGTTAACTTGTCATGCCAATTAATTAGCCTGTTAGACTGATTAATCAGTTGTTAGGCCGATAATCAATGTTGACCCAAGAACTTGTGGGTAAACAAAGCACAAATAATTTCCCTGTAACCCCTCCAATCCCCCTCTTGCTCCTCAATAGCTAGAGTTTGACCAAACAATAGCATATTTTGGTATATTACATAGCTGAGACCATGAGAGTATGGTATTATACATAAAAAACTAGATACGTGTTGGCAATTCCTATTTAGTGTATCCATTAATGATCGACTGATTAATTAAGTTGATAGGCCGATTCACCGATTAACCACTACTCCCAAGCCGACCGAGCAGCTACCAGTTATCAATTTTCTAAACAATGCCGAAAATGTACAATGTGTATGAACAAAGTGGTCATCAAACACATATATTTGAAATATAAGAAAAAATAGAATGTTTATTAAAAAATTCAAACATAAAAACACAATTTTTATAAAACATTGATCATGCATAAAAAAAGAAGGTAATCATATATTCTAGAAATGTTGAACATGTATTAGATTTTTCGATATATACCAAAAATGTAAAATTTGTTTGAGAAAATTAGTCATCAAACATAATTTATAAAAACTATTTTTCGTGGATCTGAAAAATGTTTAAAATGTATCTAAAATGTTTCTGATGTATACGAAAGGTGTACAGATGTGTACAAAAATGTAGAGATGTGTTGAAGAAAAAATACCGAACAAAAGCGGTCAAAACCGAAGAAACAAAAGAAATACCTCAGAAACGAAGGAAAACGGAAAACCCAAAGAAAATTGTAAAACCCCATGAGGAAAGGAAGGAAAACCAAGAAAAACAAAACAAATCCAAAGAAAACTAAGAAAATTAATATGGATATATAAAAACAAAGAAAAATATTTAAATTAAGAAAATAAGAAAAAATAAAAATAGAGAGGGGAACAAAATAAAACCAAAGAAAAAAAGAAAAAACTAGTAAAAACACAAAAAAATGAAGAAAATGGTGAAAAAAAGAAACATATGAAACCATGAAGGAACCAAAACCCGAAAGGAAAAATGAAAGAGAAAAAGGCACGAGCAAGGGAGCGTGAACTATCACTGGGACAAAGTGGGGAAGAAAAATCTTAATGCGAGAGTATCTTCCGACTCGCACTGACTGAGATATAGCCCCGGCGTATTCGTAGCGCCGTAAAAGCCGAATTGGATTCACGGGCATCTTTTGGTAATGTGACACACAATTGGTCAAACTTGTACAGTCATGGGCCAGTTTCTAGCCATTAGCAAAACAGTTGGTCGAGTGCTTGCTCGAGCCCATGTAGCAATGTGGACAGAAAATGCGACGACCCGAGAGCTATATCTTGCTTTACACGAGATGGAACAAGCTCTTGTGTGAAGCCTAAACAGTAGTTGGCCGACCTGTTATACCTCGCGCAGAAAATGAGAAATGGAGTAAAAGGGGAGAACGAAGGATCAAACCGAGGACTCCCCGGTGTTGAGTACCGCAGCTAGCCAGAAAGCCACTATTGTGTTTGTGGAAAACTAAAAGTTGTGATGAACTTAGGGGAAAGGTCTGGTTTTTCCATTGCTTCTATCTTGTTTCTTTGTTTTTGTTTTTTCTTTGTTTTTTCATGGATTTTCTTTTTTTTTGGAGAGAGCAAACCACTAATGCCGAGAGGTATTTTCATGGATTTTCTTTGTTTCTTTCTCTGCTTTTATTGGTTTTGCTTTTATTTCTTTTTTCCTTTGTGTTTCTTTGTTTTTTTGTTTTTTTGTTTCTTTTCTTGGTTTTCATTATTTTTCATCTCAATCTTTTTTCTTTGGTTTAGTTTCTTTCTTTCTCGTTTTTCATCGGTTTTTATTTTGTTTCTTTATCGTTTTTACTGTTTTCATTCTTCTTTTCCAGTTTTTTGTTTCTTTCTCGGTTCTATTAAAAAAAATATTTTTTCTTCATGTACACTTTTTATACACATTTAACATTTTCCAAATGTTTGATAAATATTTTTTAAATGCAAGATTAACATTTTTTTCAATACATGGTCAACATTTTTTCTCTACACATTCAACAGTTTTCAAATACTTGTATAATGTTTTTTTTTCAATTGATTCATTAACATATTTTAAACACTAGATCGACTTTTTCACACATATTGTATATTTTTGTATACATTTTTTCTATACACATTTAACATTTTTTTAATGCTTGGTCAACATTTTTCAATGCAAGATTATTAATTTTTATAAATGGTCGGCATTTTTTCTATACGCATGCAACAAATTTTAAATGCTTTATTAAAAATTTCAAATACTTGTTCGAAATTTTTAATAACATATTTTTAATACATGGTCAAATTCTTTCAGACGTATTGTATTTTTTTGTACACATTCTTCGTATACATGGTCAATATTTTTTCTATACACATTCATTATTTTTAAAATGCATAATTAACATTTTTCAAAACATTATAGAAAGTATATATCTTTATAATATATATGTTTATATTTTTCTGTAAGTATAAACAAAAGTAAATAAAAGAAATAGAAATAAAACTAAAGGTGAAACAAACAGAAAAAACGAGCAAGTGGCTTCGGGCGAGCCGGGTCTGTCCATTTAGGGCGGCGCCTGGTTGATCGTGCTGGTTGGACCGGCCCATTCTAGAGCTGACTCTTTGTAGCCATTAAGCTCAACCGGCGGTTGAAGCGCCCTATAGGAACTATGAACTAATCGACGCGCAAATTGGTTAAACTTGCACGGCCGTCGGCCGGTTTCAAGCCATTAGCAAAACAGAATTGGTCGAGTGCTCGCCCGAGGCCATGTAGCAACGTGGACGAAAGTGCGACGCGTACCAAACATGATCCATGATCTACAATTCTTCTGGACCGCAGGGCAGACGGGAAAGGGACTTGGAATTCGGCTTGCAGCCCCCAAATAGCCATGTCGTCGTAGATGTTTCCTTTGGTGCTCCCAAAAGCTTGCTAAAATTTGGCAAACTGGTGAGCATAGTGGGTGGCGGCGGCGGCACGTCTGTTTGCTCTGCCGCCAAATTAAGCACGCCACGCTTGGAGTCTATGGAGACAGATCCATTCATCGTCTATCCACCGTTGTCTCGGGGTCGCTGTTTGCCAGACAAAGAGACGGCGACGGCTCCCGTGTGTACGTGGGGGACTGAGCTGAGCACCCGGTCGACGATGCCGTCACCGTCGCCGTCGCCGGCTCCCGTCGCTGTGGAGTGGGGCAGGACGGATTGGCCTCCCCCAAGGTAGGAGCGGCAGGGGGGGTCACAGTTAACACGGCTCCAGATACAGAGAGAGACGGAAACGTACCACCAGCTGGATGTAGACGTTGGGTGCACCTCAGGCCTCGAATCTTATTACGAGCGGTCCGTCCGTGAAGGCAGATTACACATACAGTATATATCGAGGGCGGACCCACACGTCCATGCCGACAAATCCATGGCCCGTTCTGTCTTGGTGATATCTGAAAGTTTCGGCGGAGAGGACAAGACAGCAAGGCATGTCTGCAACCTGCAGCGGAGTACAGTTGGATTTGTTCTCCATGCCGGCCTGCTCAGATTTGGCGCGCCAGACCACCGTCCTGGCTCGGCGTGAAGCAACAGCACGGTCTCTCTCTCTCTCTCTCTCTCTCTCTTTTTTGCGAGTAAAACAACAGCACAGTCTACTCTACTCTGGCGGATTTGTCACTCGACGTAACGGGCATTCGGCGGCGTGAAACACAAGCACGTTCGACCGACTACCAGCCAAGACAAGATCTTGTCACAAAAACAAGACGAAAAGGCTCGCTTGCTTTTCACGGGTGACCACTCTCAGGAGCCAGTTGCAGCGGCCTGACCTGACCACCGGCCGGGGCAGAACAATACGGTCTGTCTAATTTGTTTACATATAGTAGTACTTTTTCAGCGCTATTCTAATTTTCTGGCCATGTGGAAGAAAAAGATGATTCCTGTCGTCCAATGCGCTGCAGCAGGAGCAGCAGCAAGGAAAAAGTAGAGGCGAATGAATGAATGATGGCGGGGGCGAATCGGAGATTTCTGCTAAAAATCCACTGGCTTAAAAGTTGGCCGTTGTATCATTAGGCAGGCACGGCTCGGGGCTTGGCAGGGAAGCTGATGTGCCGCGTAAAGTGTTAAATTGATTAACGACGATGATGGGTAGGCCAGGTCGCTTTGCTCGGCGGCAGCAAAAGGGCGGATCGTGTCCCGCCGCTGGCCAGGAGATGGATCGCTTCTTATTAGTTTAGTATACGCTCCCCGTACACCTGGCTCCTGCTCGATTAGTTAGTGCATCGTACGTATCTTCCATGTAGTTGACCTACGGCTACATCATATGGTATTTTATATTAGTGAGTATAATAGCAGCAAAAATGAGCTGGCCTGAATCGTTTGCTCGTGTGGCTAACCTGGCGTCTGTGTGCTCTCGTAAGAGACAGGTGGATTGTAGGGCGCTCCCAAATGGTCGTCGTGCGTCGTGCGCCCCATTTCGCCCATGGGAACCGGTGGTGTAAGGGGGTGTTTGGTTTCAAACACTTTTTTTATGTTGGGACTATAAAAAGTCTCTAACAAACCAAATAGGATGAAACCTTTTTGGACTTTTTGCTAAAAGACCTTAGAAGCACCTCCTTGAGAGTCTTTTTTAAAAACTCCTAGGGATTAAAAAAAGTCCTAGGACTAGAGAACCAAACACCACCTAAGACTGACCAGCCTGACGACGGGTTAAACAACAAACCGGCTGGTTTACTCAACGCGTGAAGATGAGATGCAACGGACATCCCGAGACGGTCGGATGGCCAACTCCAACGCGACGATGCATGCACTTTTTTTTAATATGGTTGGTATTGCCGCTTTATTTAGAGTTCAAACTTCCGAATCTCATCCAAAATTACATCCAGGACAAAGTCAGGCGGAGCCCCCACCCAAACCTTACAAAGTTCATCATCAACACCTACTTTCGCAAACTTATGCATGACAACATCCGCAGAACGCCTAACCCAAGACACCTTTACCTCTGAAAACGATCGCATTATAGACTTTATTTCTTGCACCCAAGGTCCAGCTGCAGGTAGATGTCTTGGTGAGTGATTCAATATATGAACCACCCCTTGACAGCCAAGCTTCACTTGCACCTTCTCGGCGTTGATTTCTATTGCCAGACGAAGAGCTTGCTTGCATGCCAGGATTTCCGTCAACCCTGGATCAACAATATTGGGAAAATGATGACACATACCTGCTCTAAAAGCCCCGTTGTGATCTCTGAGAACTGCTCCTCCGCCACCCTTGTCACCTGCTTTCGAGACAGCTCCATCTGAATTTATCTTGATCCAACCTTCATCCGGCGGCTCCCATTTTTGTTTCTCTTTCTGCCGCGAACTCCTGTCCTTTGCTGGATGAACTTCCTTCCATTGTTGCATATGGGTAAGCACAGCCGGAACCACTTCATGGGGGGCCTTGATTCTCTTCCCATCTCTTGCCTCATTTCTGGCCAGCCAAAGATCGTAGATAGCCTGCATCGTTCCTTCCTTCTCCTCATCCGATGCATCGGCGAACCATCCAATCAGCCATCGAGCTAAAGCACTATGGGTCTCCATCGGGTATGGCGCGGTCACCGCTGGAACTCTCCTCTCCGCTTGAAACAACCGCCAAAAGAGGACAGAGTGCTGACAGCCCCAAAACCGATGGTATATAGTTTCTTCCCTTCCACATGCAACACAGAATACTCCTGGCTTAATCCTTCGTCGGTGAAGCTCTGATCCAACAGCCAAACCATTTTTTATGAGTCTCCACATATGGATCTTTGCCTTTCCCGGCGCGTTAGTGTCCCACAGTGCAATGTACCCCTTGTGCGTGTTTACTGAACTAGATGACTCCGACATCCCATTTCTTACCTTTATGAGGGTCATTTTCAGATGGTAGGACGATCTGACAGTGAAGCAACCATTTTTCGTGAAATTGCACACCATATAGTCCTCTATACCTATGCCCCCCGTCGCTATCTGTTTGATATCCGCCATGTCTCCTGCAGAGAACATAGCGTCCACAATAGCATGATTCCAGTTGCAACCATCCGGAGCTAGCAGGTCAGCCACCTTAGTCACCCCGGGTATGAAAACCTGACCCAATGGTCTCAATGATCCACTTTTGGGTATCCAATTTGCATGGTGGACGCTGACTTTTGACCCATCTCCAATACGCCACACCGTACCCTCGTGCAGGAGATCTCTCCCATGCAATATACTTCTGAAAGTGAACGAGGTCGTCGACGGGCAGGTGGCTGACATGATCGAATCCTCCTTGAAGTACCGCGCTTTAAGTACCCTTGCACACAAAGATGATGGCACTGTAAAATCCTCCATGCTTGTTTAACAAGGAGAGCCTGATTGAAAGCTTCTGGATCCCGAAAACCCATTCCACCTTCACGTTTGGTCACATGCATTTTCTGCCATGAGATCCAATGCACTTTCCGCTCACCATTTCTTGCACCCCACCAGAATTTTGAAGAGATAGAGGTCAGATTCCGGCACGTCTTCTTTGCGAGGTGAAAACAACTCATGGTGAATGTAGGTACCGCTTGGAGCCCCGGTTTGATAAGAACTTCTGAAAGGATCGATATAGTTGACTAGAGGGAGGGGGTGAATAGGCAACTAACATTTTTTAGTTTTTCTTTATCAAATTAAACTTTGCATCAAAGTAGGTTGTCTAGATATGCAACTAGGTGAGCAATCTATATGATGCAACAACACAAGCACACAAGCAAGCAAGGGATACAACACAAATAAAGCTTGCACAAGTAAAGGTAAGAGATAACCAAAAGTGGAGCCGGTGGAGACGAGGATGTGTTACCGAAGTTCCTTCCCTTTGAGAGGAAGTACGTCTCCGTTGGAGCGGTGCGGAGGCACAATGCTCCCCAAAAGCCACTAGGGCCACCGTATTCTCCTCACGCCCTCACATAATGCGAGATGCCGTGATTCCACTATTGGTGCCCTTAGAGGCGGCGACCGAACCTTTACAAACAAGGTTGGGGCTATCTCCACAACTTAATTGGAGGCTCCCAACGATACCACGAAGCTTCACCAAAATGGAATATGGCTCCACGGTGACCTTAACCGTTGTAAGGGCATATTTATCCCTACGGTGTTTTGGTGATTGATGATAATGCATTTGCGGACTAATCGGGTGCTTTGGTTTCTTTCAGATATTCATCCTTTGGCACGCAATGATTATTTCCCCTCGGCGCTCTACTCAAGACGGTGTATCTTCCTTCGTGACTTTGTTGGTGGACTAAGTTTCGTAGTAGTCACCGTACTATCAAGAGGGGATCTGCTTCGATATGGTTTGGGTGGAATCAACACGTACACGTTCTTCTCTCTCCCACCGTTTTCTCTCCGTCTCTCTGGAGCTTCTCTCTTCTCCCTTTGTGGTTTTTCCTGGACCCAGCGGTAGTACCGGGCCACAGCGGTAGTACCGCTGAGGCTCACTAAGCGGCAGTACCGCTCCTCGGAGCGGCAGTACCGCTTCTCGGAGCAGTAGTACCGCTTTATGACCTCAGCTGTAGTACCGCTGCGGCTCCGTGTTCCTACCGCCTCAACTCGAGTGCGCATTTTCTCGTGTCGGGTTTTACGGCACTAGCTGCAGTATAGCGGTAGTACGGCTGGAGCTCAGCAAGTGGTAGTACCGCTCCTTGGAGCGGTAGTACCGCTGGTGGCCTCAGCCGCAGTACCACTGTGGCTCCGTGTTCCTACCGCCTCGACTCTAGTGCGCATTTTCTCGTGTCGGGTTTTACGGTACTAGCTGCAGTAGTAGTGGCGGTAGTGCTGCTTGCGAGCGGTAGTACCGCCCTGCCTCCGCGGTAGTACCGCTCTGGGTCCCAGCCCCAGCCCCTTCTCCTGTAGCGCGGCAGTACCGCTGAGGTGGAGCGGTAGTACCGCTTTGGAGCGGTAGTACCGCCCTGCCCCCGCGGTAGTACCGCTCTCTGCGGGGCTGAGTGGGGGGTAACGGGTGGATTGTTCCCCCACTATAAAAGGATGTCTTCTTCCCCCTTTGACCTATCTCTTCCACCATAAAAGCTTCATTATTGCTCCAAGCTCCATTTTCGCCCGATCTCACTCCCTAGCCAACCAAACTTGTTGATTTGCTCGGGAGTGGTTGAGAAGGCCCCGATCTACACTTCCACCGAGAGATTTTTGATTCCCCCACTCATCCTTAGCGGATCTTGTTACTCTTGGGTGTTTGAGCACCCTAGACGGTTGAGGTCACCTCGGAGCCATATCCCATTGTGGTGAAGCTTCGTGGTCTTGTTGGGAGCCTCCGATTAAGTTGTGGAGTTTGCCCCAACCTTGTTTGTAAAGGTTCGGTCGCCGCCTTCAAGGGCACCAATAGTGGAATCACGGCATCTCGCATTGTGTGAGGGCGTGAGGAGAATACGGTGGCCCTAGTGGCTTCTTGGGGAGCATTGTGCCTCCACACCGCTCCAACGGAGACGTACTTCCCTTCAAAAGGAAGGAACTTCGGTAACACATCCTCGTCTTCACCGGATCCACTCTTGGTTATCTCTTACCTTCACTTGTGCAAGCTCTTTAGTGTTTGTTCCCTTACTTGCTTGTGTGCATGTTGTTGTTGCATCATATAGGTTGCTCACCTAGCTGCACATCTAGACAACCTACTTTGATGCAAAGTTTAATTTGGTAAAGAAAAGCTAAAAATTGGTAGTTGCCTATTCACCCCCCCTCTAGTCAACCATATCAATCCTTTCAATTGGTATCAGAGCCTCGTCTCTTTATTAAGGACTTTACCGTCCAAAGAGTATGGTTGATACCGTAGACGGAGCGGAGGAACACTCCGGTGTGAATCCTATCTCGTCTACGGGCGATGGGGGAACTTTGGTCTCTCGTGAGGAGTTCAATGTAGCCTTGGAGACATTGAAAACCTCCATGACGACCGAAGTTGAAAACATGTTTACTAAATTTCTTGAGGGGCTTAAACTATCCACCGCACCGTTGAAAGTGGGGGATCCCACCAACAAGGTGTCGGATGCTATCCCCGACAAGGGGGAAGCTAGTAGTGAAAAGGCTCCTTCTTCTAGTGGCAAGAATGGCACCGGCATCTTTGCCCATGTGGAACCACCACTTGTGTATGGTGGACCGGTTCCTTCTACTCATTTGAATCATGCCGGTCCTCCTCCTAAGATTGTGAAAAATGAGGATTTTGATTCTTGGGTTTACCGCTTTAAACGTCATTTAAATCATGTGAACACTAACCTTTGGAGAATCATTGAAGAAGGTTTCTACCCACATGATCCAAGCAACTTCACTCCTCGAGAAGCCGCGGACAATCAATTCAATGAGAATGCTCTCTTCATCATTCAAGATGCAATTCCACCCGAAGACCTACCTCATCTTCGTCCCTTCGCCTTGGCCAAAGATGCATGGCATTGTGTCGTGTCTCTCTATCGGGGAAGTGCAAGCATTCAACGCTCCAACTATGAAGTGGTACAAGATGAGGCCGATGAGTTTGCAATGAAGGAAGATGAAGAACCTCGTGAGCTTTATCGGAGAGTTACCAAACTCGCGGTCTCACTACGAGATCACGGGAGCAAGGACACGGATGACAATTGGGTCAAGCGCAAATTCCTCAAGGCAATGATGCCCTACCACAAGGCCATGTCCTCTGTCATCCGCCAAAGACCGGACTTCCACACTTTGACCTCAAGCGAGGTGTTGGATGAGTTTGTGGCCATGAACATTTTGGACAAGACCGCCGACAATGCGGTGCTCCGTTCTCAACGGGGAAAGAAGCCTAACCTTGCTTTGAAAGCCAAGCTCACCGTGGAAGAAGAAGAAGAGGAAGAGGAGGAGAGCAACCCCGAAGATACAAAGTATGCATATCATGAACACATGGCACTTGCTTCAAGGCAATTTTGGAGCAAGAAAAACTCGAGGAACAACTTTAGCAAAAACACCTCGAGTGGCACGAGGGGCAAGCAACGTGTAAGGACTTGCTACAATTGCGGCAACGTGAGTCATTTCGTTGCGGAATGCCCGTATGAGAAGAGGGAAGACAATGGTGGCAAACTCATTCGAAAGGACAAGGCCAAGTCGTTCCCCAACAAGAATAACTTCACCAAGAAGACTCCTCCCAAGGCCTTGGTTGTGCAAGAAGAGTACAATGAGGATGATGACGATGATGAAGATGATGAGTCGGTTGCCATGGCCTCCGTCGCCATTGCCACAACGTCACGAGTGTCCCTCTTCGACTCACCCAACGAGAGCATCAACGCCAAGTGCCTCATGGCGAAAGCCACCAACAAGGTAACCTCCAACATCAAAACTACCATCATTAATCATCCTTCCCCATCGGAGAGCATTAATGAAGTTGAGGGAGTTAATGTGGAGGCTAACGAGTTTGAGGCCTTTATGGGCAAACTCAAGGGAAAATCCAAGAAGCACTTTGTTGCTCTCTTGGAACAACTTGGCGAGGCCAATGACATGATCGAGGCCCACGAAGACACCATCTCAAAGATGGAAGGGCATAGTCGTGACTATGCCGATGAGATTTCGGACCTTTCCAATGCTCTTGAGGAAGAGCGTGGTCTTCGTTTGGCTCTTGAGGAGTCATACAACGTTGATCATGCTAAGTTAGAGAAAGATTATAATCATGCCCTCGTTGTTTCTCGTGTGCTAAATTCCGAGAAGGCCAAACTCGGAGTTGATCTTGCTACACTCAAAGAGGAGTTTGATATACTTGACAAGGCCCACAAGGCCTTGAAGGGTATTCACGCTAGTCTCAAGGAGTCTCATGATCAACTCCAAGTGAAGCTAACTAAGGAGAAAGCAACTTTTCCTTATATGGTTTTAATTGATAATGCAAATGCTACTAACCCGTGTTGTGAGCATATACATCTTGTTGAGGAAAATGCTAAGTTGAAGGAGCAACTTGAGAGAGGCCTTGCGACTTGCATACAAGGCAAGAAGAACCTCAATGATCTCTTGATCAACCAAAAGAGAGGTGTGGCGAAGGAAGGGGTTGGGTACGTCTCCGACTCCAAAAACAAGAAGAAGAATGACAAGACCAAACGACCTCCTCCCCTCATGCAAACCTTTGTGAGGGCGGGAGAAAGTGTCCCCGAGGAGAAGAAGAAGAACAAAGTCAAGAAGGGCAATGTCACCACACCCAACAAAGCCGGCGATTTTAATCCTTCTTATGTGTTGTGCCGTGCTAGTGATGGGCATGTTTATGCCAAATTTGTTGGTTCTCTTCATGAGCACGTTGAATGGTCTATTTGGGTTCCTAAGACCCTTGTTACTAACATCAAAGGACCCATTACAAAATGGGTACCTAAAACCAAGCATTGATCTCTTGCAGGTGTTTGCTTCCGGTGGTGGATCATGGTTGCTTGATAGCGGAGCTACAAATCATATGACCGGAAGCAAGGACTTGGTGGTGGACGTGCACAAGGTTCCATCTATGCCCACCAATGTCGAGTGGGGTGACGCCTCATCTTCTAAGGTATTGGGACTTGGCAAGGTGGTCATCTCTCATGATCTCACGATCGAGAAGGTCATGCTTGTTGAGTCCCTTGCATACAATTTACTTTCCGTTCGTCAGCTTGCAATCATGGGCTTTGCCACTTTCTTTGATATCGATACCGTGGCCCTCTTGTGGAGCAAGACTCTTAAAGTAGCCTTTGTTGGGCATGTCGAGAACGGTCTATATGTGATTAACTTTTCAGAGCGACCCACTAAGACCGCGACATGCCTAATGGCTAAAGTTGATGTGGGATGGCTTTGGCATCGCCGTCTAGCCCATGTCAATATGAGATCTTTGCAAAGTCTCCTAAAGGGGGACCATGTCCGTGGACTAACGAATGTTAGTTTTGCTAAAGATCGTGCTTGCAGTGCCTGTATCGAAGGAAAGCTACATGAGAAGGCTCACCCTCCCACGACTATCATTTATTCAAAGAGGCCTTTGGAGCTCCTTCACATGGATCTCTTTGGGCCTCCATCCTTCGATAGTCTTGGAGGTAGAAAGTATTGCTTGGTGATTGTGGATGACTACTCAAGGTACACGTGGGTGTATTTCTTCAAGAGGAAGAGCGAGACCCAACAAACCATCATTGACTTCGCCAATGAAGCACAACGTCAACACAATGCAAAGATCTTGACAATAAGAAGTGACAACGGCACCGAGTTCAAGAACTACACCTTGGATGAGTTTCTTAGTGATGAGGGAATCAAGCATCAATATTCCGCACCATACACCCCTCAACAAAACGGTGTTGCGGAGAGGAAGAACCGGACGTTGATGGATGCGGCAAGGACCATGATGGCGGAGTTCAAGTCTCCGTACAACTTTTGGGCCGAAGCCATCAACACCGCGTGTCATGCATCAAATCGGCTCTACCTCCGCAAGGGTTTGAACAAGACTCCTTATGAGATACTCACCGGTAACAAGCCCAACCTCAAGTACTTCCGGGTATTCGGGTGTAAGTGTTTCATTCTCAAGAAAGGTGTTCGGTTGTCTAAATTTGAGGCTAGAGCTTATGAGGGCATATTTGTTGGTTATTCTACAAACTCTCATGCTTACCGTGTCCTCAATAAATCCACGGGACTTATTGAGGAGACGTGTAACGTGGAGTTTGATGAGAATAACGGCTCCCAAGTGGAGCAAAGTGGCACTTGTGATGTAGGTGATGAAATTCCTCCTCAAGCCATAAGAAGAATGGGTGTTGGTTTCATCCTACCCATTGAGGAACCCCTTGTGGCCGAAGGAGAAGGACAATGCCCCACTCAAGTGGAGCCATCACCAACCCAAGGCCCACACACTTCCGAAGAACAAAGTGAAGGCCCTCAACCTCATGAACAAGACCTAGGGCAAGATCATACTCAAGACGGTGTTGACACACCAAGTGATGCCCAAGGTCAAGTTCTCTCCCTCGAGCAAGTTCAAGACCAAGAACAAGTTCATGACGACGCTCAAGATGATCAAGTAACCGCTCCTCAACTCACCAACGAGGAGGAATTAGAGCGTCGTGCCGCCAAATTTGATTCCAAGCTCTCCACCAAGGATCATCTCATGACGAACGTGCTTGGAAGCTTAAGAAAGGGGGTAAGCACTCGTAGACAATTAGCAAATTATTGTGAGCATCACGCGTTTGTCTCTTGTGTGGAACCTCACAAGGTCTATGAGGCGCTCGAAGATCCGGATTGGCTCAATGCCATGCATGAAGAACTCAACAACTTCGAGCGCAACAAAGTGTGGAGATTGGTGCCAAGGCCAACGGGGAACCATAATGTCATTGGAACCAAGTGGATATTCAAGAACAAGCAAGATGCCCATGGGATTATCATTCGCAACAAGGCTCGTTTGGTAGCACAAGGCTACTCCCAAGTCGAGGGTATCGACTACGGTGAAACCTTTGCTCCCGTTGCTCGTCTTGAATCCATTCGCATGTTGATTGCATATGCTTCTCATCATAACTTTAAGTTACATCAAATGGATGTGAAGAGTGCTTTTCTTAATGGTCCCATTAATGAATTGGTGTACGTCAAGCAACCCCCCGGGTTCGAGGATCCCTACTTTCCCGATCATGTGTATCAACTCGATAAGGCACTCTATGGCCTTAAACAAGCCCCACGTGCGTGGTATGACCACCTTACCGAGTTGTTACAAGACCGTGGGTTTGAAGTTGGGATAATCGACCCCACTCTTTTTACTAAGAAGGTCAAAGGGGAGTTGTTTGTGTACCAATTATATGTTGATGATATTATCTTTGGTTCTCCTAACAAAGCTTTCAATGAGGAATTTGCCGCTCTCATGACTTCAAAGTTCGAGATGTCCTCCATGGGGGAGTTGAAGTTCTTTCTAGGGTTTGAAGTGAAGCAAAGAAGAGAAGGAACCTTCATCAATCAATCCAAATACACTCAAGACATGCTCAAGAGATTCAAGCTAAGTGACGTCAAGCCGGCTCCCACCCCAATGCCCACCAAGTGCCAACTTGATCTCGATCCCAATGGTAAAGTGGTGGATCAAAAGGTATACCGCTCCATGATTGGATCCTTGCTTTACC
This sequence comes from Triticum urartu, assembly GCF_003073215.2. NCBI lineage: Eukaryota > Viridiplantae > Streptophyta > Magnoliopsida > Poales > Poaceae > Triticum > Triticum urartu. Next base: position 516,144,456 of record NC_053026.1, read on the forward strand.
TTTGTGCATCTAGACCGGACATCATGTTGAGTGTGGGAATTTGTGCACGATTTCAAGCCGCACCTAAGGAAAGTCACTATGTGGCCGTCAAACGAATCTTTCGATATTTGGCTCATACCCCAAACTTTGGTTTATGGTACCCAAGAGGATCAAACTTCAAGCTTGTAGGGTACTCGGATTCCGATTGGGCGGGAGACAAAGTGGATAGGAAGTCCACGTCCGGAGGATGTCAATTCCTTGGTTGCTCGTTGGTAAGTTGGTCTTCCAAAAAGCAAAGTTGTGTGTCTCTCTCGTCCACCGAAGCGGAGTATGTTGCGGCCGGTAGTTGTTGTGCACAACTCTTATGGATGAGGCAAACTTTAAAGGATTACGGTGTCACTTGTGACAAAGTGCCTCTTTGGTGTGACAATGAAAGTGCCATCAAGATTTGTCTCAACCCGGTGCAACACTTCAAGACGAAGCATATTGAGATTCGGTATCACTTCATCCGGGATCACATTAGGCGAGGAGATATCGAGCTCAACTATGTCAACACTCATGACAACCTTGCAGATATTTTCACGAAGCCCTTGGATGAAGCAAGATTTCGCGAGTTAAGGCATGAGCTAAATATCATTGATTCAAGCAATGTTGCTTGAACCCGTGCACACCCTACCACGCTCAATTTGTTGTCTAGTTTAGGTGTAGGCATGGACATAGGGGGAGTGTTGTTCTCTCGATGAACTCTTCCTCCCCCCATTATGCATAAATTGATCAAGTCTTTCCCTTTAGCCATTGCTGATGGCACGTGTGCTCAAAAGACGAGTTTTGGTCATGGGCCCAAGGTTAAAATCTTCGCGGCGCCATACCTCTTGACTCAAACATAGGTGGCTTCGGCCACCGCCCTCTCTTGAAGAGAGCTTTCTTGGCCTCTTGCTGATGTGTTCTTGTGTTTTTTGGTTGCGGGTTTTTTTGGAGCTAAGCCATGTAGTCTAGTTGCCGCGGTGTGCTGGGCGGTACTGCCGCTGCTGGCGAGCGGTACTACCGCTGATAAGCGGTACTACTGCTGGTGATGGACGGTACTACCGTGTAAGCGGTACTACCGCCACACCAGTGCCGAACTACCGCCTATGAGCGGTACTACCGCTCCCAGCGCGGTACTACCGCTGCGGGGCGGGGCCAAAGGTTTTCTATCGGGGCAGGGGGAGGTTTATTCTTCCCCATACCCATTCGCTCGCTCCCTCGTGCCTCTCTCTCTCCAGCACCGTTCCACCGCGGAAGGGCTCCGGTGGATCTCCTCCTCTGGGGCGTTCCTCTCCATTTCCTTCGGTGGAGTCAATCCCCACCTCGTCCTCTTGCCATGGATGCCGGTATTGCCCACGTTCCTTCTCTCTTTTGGTCTTGCTTTTAGATCTTGTGCTTAGGGGCAATGGTGGTTGCATCTCTAGATTTTTGGCTAAATCTAGGCTTGAGTTGGTTGGAGAAGGCAACTAGATCATCTAGATTGATGTTTGGTAGGAATATTTTTGAATTTGGTAGGCCGGTAGTGCCGGATCTGTCCACGGTAGTAGGAAACCACTGTTTCACCGCCTCGCGCTTTGAAACTGCTGTGTATCCGCCTCAAGCCGTACTACCGCTCCCGATGGAGCGGTACTACCGCTTGGCCTAGGGCGGTACTACCGCTCCCTTTGGGGCGGTACTACCGTTCAGGGCGGCACTACCGCGGGCTGATCACGGTACTACCGCTGCATGCCAGTTTCCATCATTTTCTTACCTTCCCTTGATCTTGTTGTTGTGTTTGTTGGCTTATGCTCGTTTCTTCTGGTTGCTTTGCCTCCTTTTGTGTTTGGCTCCAGGTGATGACATTTCCGAGCAACAAGGTCGCCGCATCAACCCCGGGCGTGCCACCTCCAAGCGCTACCGGACCTCAGAGCCTGCCGGTGGTTCCTCGAGCACCCAACCGCCTCCAGCCAGTGCTTCTGCAACTGTTCCTCCACCTCCTCAGCAATCGAAGCGAGCCGCCAACAAGCCAAAAGGGAAGGCTGTGACTGAGATGACCAGCAAGGAGTTTTGGGAGAAGCGTCGCCGCAACCCCTATACGGTGGACCAAGAACCCACTTTGGTCAACCGTCCGTTCTGGAACCGTTTTCAGTTTGCCATCTACTTTGATGTGATCAAGGCCAAGAAGAATCTCTATGTTGATGTTCGCTCCATTGACACCGATGCTATGGAGAAGGATCCAGAGTACTTTGGAGAAGCCTTTCAGATGTGCACTCAGCTGAACATTCTCAGGATCATGCAGTTCAACAAGGATTTCGATGCGGATTTGTTGGCTCAATTCTTTGCCACCGTCCATCTTGGAACAGATAGCGACAGGACTCTGATTTGGATGACCAATGGCAAGCGGCTTTCTGTCAAGTGGGGGGCGTTCATGGAGTTACTTGATGTGGTGGATAACGGGCTTGAGACTCCTGTCGGTTTCCGTCCTCACCGCCATGTCACTTCCACCCACAAGCAAGCTCTTTGGCCCTACTGCACTGTGAAGGTTCACCCTGTCACTGAGAAGAAGACCTACGAGCTGTGTCCGTATCTGGACATTCTTCATCGCATATTCCGTGAGACTCTCTTCCCTCGCATTGGGAATCTTGATCAGGCTCACTCCTACCTCGTGGACATGCTCCTTTTCTGTCAGCATGAGAAGGAAGCAAACACTGGAGAAAGTCTGGATATCTCTCATGTCATGTGGTCTGAACTTGTATCTGCCGTGTTTGAGCGCAAGTGTCCTATCTATGGTCCCTTCATCATGAGGCTCATTGAGAGGGCCTGGGCACAGACTTATCCCAGAGTGCTGCTAGAAACTGGAGAGTTGGTGTCACATGAGATCAAGCGCCTGAGGAAGAAGGACAACTGGTCAGCGCCTCACACAGGGGGTCCTTCTGCTACTGCTGCCACCGGGGGCCCGTCTGCTGCTGCTGCTGCCATGGGAACTGAGGGTGAGGCTGCTCCTGGTGCCCACGATGAGGATGTTAGCCACTCCAGTGCAGAACCATCTTGGGCCCAGAAGCTCAAGCGCAAGATGAAGAAGCTCTTCTGCATGGAGTCCCATGGTCAATACATGACTCATGTGGCGGAGAAGAATGCCAGGACGCGCCACAAGGAGATCATGCGTCAGTTGGGAGCCACAGTTGTCAGTGGGTCTGAGGGACAGATCACTGAAGAGGAGGACTGGATTCATCAGAACTGTCACTGGACCGACTCCGATGCCGAGCACTTTTCAACCCACGATGAAGATGCAGAGATGTGATGTTCAGGACCTTCCTCGCCCATCACCTGGAGTCGTGGTGTCCCTCTCTGCCCCTTTTTTGTGTCTCGATGCCAAAGGGGGAGAGAGTTTAGGGATTTGTGTTTGCGAGTGTGTCTTTGTGTCGTTCGTTTTCTTTCTCGTTGATTGGTTTTGTTTGGTTTTGTGCTTGTGAGACCTAAGTTCCAGACATATGGTGTAAGACATATGCTACCTGTGTTATCTTATTTATGTGTTATGCACCTCGGTATCTTATAGCTTGCATGCTTATCCTATCATATATATTGTTTTCATATATCTTGCTTAGGTTGTTGGTCTCTAAAATATAGGGGGAGCCGTGATCCTAGCATGTGTGCCGTGCAGTCCAAAGTACTTATCGAATGTGCACAACATCTCGGGGAGCCTGTCTATTTTTTATAGGCATGGGTTCTCTTGCATTCTATGTCATTACTCTTTTCTATGCAAATCCCGTATTGTCATCAATCCACCAAAAAGGGGGAGATTGTAAGGGCATATTTATCCCTACGGTGTTTTGGTGATTGATGACAATGCATTTGCGGACTAATCGGGTGCTTTGGTTTCTTTCAGATATTCATCCTTTGGCACGCAATGATTATTTCCCCTCGACGCTCTACTCAAGACGGTGTAGCTTCCTTCGTGACTTTGTTGGTGGACTAAGTTTCGTAGTAGTCACCGTACTATCAAGAGGGGATCTGCTTCGGTATGGTTTGGGTGGAATCAACACGTACACGTTCTTCTCTCTCCCACCGTTTTCTCTCCGTCTCTCTGGAGCTTCTCTCTTCTCCCTTTGTGGTTTTTCCTGGACCCAACGGTAGTACCGGGCCACAACGGTAGTACCGCTGAGGCTCACTAAGCGGCAGTACCGCTCCTCGGAGCGGCAGTACCGCTTTATGACCTCAGCTGTAGTACCGCTGCGGCTCCGTGTTCCTACCGCCTCGACTCGAGTGCGCATTTTCTCGTGTCGGGTTTTACGGCACTAGCTGCAGTATAGCGGTAGTACGGCTGAAGCTCAGCAAGCGGTAGTACCGCTCCTCGGAGCGGTAGTACCGCTGGTGGCCTCAGCCGCAGTACCGCTGTGGCTCCATGTTCCTACCGCCTCGACTCTAGTGCGCATTTTCTCGTGTCGGGTTTTACGGTACTAGCTGCAGTAGTAGTGGTGGTAGTGCTACTTGCGAGCGGTAGTACCGCCCTGCCTCCGCGGTAGTACCGCTCTGGGTCCCAGCCCCAGCCCCTTCTCCTGTAGCGCGGCAGTACCGCTGAGGTGGAGCGGTAGTACCGCTTTGGAGCGGTAGTACCGCCCTGCCCCCGCGGTAGTACCGCTCTCTGCGGGGCTGAGTGGGGGGTAACGGGTGGATTGTTCCCCCACTATAAAAGGATGTCTTCTTCCCCCTTTGACCTATCTCTTCCACCATAAAAGCTTCATTATTGCTCCAAGATCCATTTTCGCCCGATCTCACTCCCTAGCCAACCAAACTTGTTGATTTGCTCGGGAGTGGTTGAGAAGGCCCCGATCTACACTTCCACCGAGAGATTTTTGATTCCCCCACTCATCCTTAGCGGATCTTGTTACTCTTGGGTGTTTGAGCACCCTAGATGGTTGAGGTCACCTCGGAGCCATATTCCATTGTGGTGAAGCTTCGTGGTCTTGTTGGGAGCCTCCGATTAAGTTGTGGAGTTTTCCCCAACCTTGTTTGTAAAGGTTCGGTCGCCGCCTTCAAGGGCACCAATAGTGGAATCACGGCATCTCGCATTGTGTGAGGGCGTGAGGAGAATACGGTGGCCCTAGTGGCTTCTTGGGGAGCATTGTGCCTCCACACCGCTCCAACGGAGACGTACTTCCCTTCAAAAGGAAGGAACTTCGGTAACACATCCTCGTCTTCACCGGATCCACTCTTGGTTATCTCTTACCTTCACTTGTGCAAGCTCTTTAGTGTTTGTTCCCTTGCCTGCTTGTGTGCTTGTTGTTGTTGCATCATATAGGTTGTTCACCTAGCTGCACATCTAGACAACCTACTTGATGCAAAGTTTAATTTGGTAAAGAAAAGCTAAAAATTGGTAGTTGCCTATTCACCCCCCCTCTAGTCAACCATATCGATCCTTTCAACCATCTAGGGTGCTCATGAAGGAAATATGCCCTAGAGGCAATAATAAAGTTATTATTTATTTCCTTATATCATGATAAATGTTTATTATTCATGCTAGAATTGTATTAACCGAAAACATAATACATGTGTGAATACATAGACAAACAGAGGGTCACTAGTATGCCTCTACTTGACTAGCTCGTTAATCAAAGATGGTTATGTTTCCTAACCATGAACAAAGAGTTGTTATTTGATTAACAAGGTCACATCATTAGTTGAATGATCTGATTGACATGACCCATTCCATTAGCTTAGCACCCGATCGTTTAGTATGTTGCTATTGCTTTTCTTCATGACTTATACATGTTCCTATGACTATGAGATTATGCAACTCCCGTTTACCGGAGGAACACTTTGTGTGCCACCAAACGTCACAACGTAACTGGGTGATTATAAAGGAGCTCTACAGGTGTCTCCAATGGTAGATGTTGGGTTGGCGTATTTCGAGATTAGGATTTGTCACTCCGATTGTCGGAGAGGTATCTCTGGGCCCTCTCGGTAATGCACATCACATAAGCCTTGCAAGCATTACAACTAATATGTTAGTTGTGAGATGATGTATTACGGAACGAGTAAAGAGACTTGCCGGTAACGAGATTGAACTAGGTATTGGATACCGACGATCGAATCTCGGGCAAGTAACATACCGATGACAAAGGGAACAACGTATGTTGTTATGCGGTCTGACCGATAAAGATCTTCGTAGAATATGTAGGAGCCAATATGGGCATCCAGGTCCCGCTATTGGTTATTGACCGGAGACGTGTCTCGGTCATGTCTACATTGTTCTCGAACCGTAGGGTCCGCACGCTTAACGTTACGATGACAGTTATTATGAGTTTATGCATTTTGATGTACCGAAGGTTGTTCAGAGTCCCGGATGTGATCACGGACATGACGAGGAGTCTCGAAATGATCGAGACATAAATATTGATATATTGGAAGCCTATATTTGGATATCGGAAGTGTTCCAGGTGAAATCGGGATTTTACCGGAGTACCGGGAGGTTACGGGAACCCCCCGGGAGCCATATGGGCCTTCATGGGCCTTAGTGGAAAGGAGAAAGGGGCAGCCCAAGGTGGCCGCGCGCCTCCCCCCTCCCCTAGTCCTATTAGGACTAGGAGAGGTGGCCGCCCCCCCTCTCTCTCTCTTCCCCCCCTTGAGGATTCCTATTCCAACTAGGATTGGGGGGGGGGGAATCCTACTCCCAGAGGGAGTAGGACTCCTCCTGGCGCGCCCCAAGGCTGGCCGCACCTCTCCCCCCTTGCTCCTTTATATACAGGGGCAGGGGGCACCTCTAGACACACAATTGATCCTCGTGATCGTTCCATAGCCGTGTGCGGTGCCCCCTGCCACTATATTCCACCTCGATCATATTGTAGCGGTGCTTAGGCGAAGCCCTGCGACGGTAGAACATCAAGATCGTCACCACGCCGTCGTGCTGACGGAACTCTTCCCCGACGCTTTGCTGGATCGGAGCCCGGGGATCGTCATCGAGCTGTACGTGTGCTAAGAACTCGGAGGTGCCGGAGTATCGGTGCTTGGATCGGTCGGATCGGGAAAACGCACGACTACTTCCTCTACGTTGTGTGATCGCTTCCGCAGTCGGTCTGCGTTGGTACATAGACAACACTCTCCCCTCTCGTTGCTGTGCATCACCATGATCTTGTGTGTGCGTAGGAATTTTTTTGAAATTACTACGTTCCCCAACAGTGGCATCCGAGCCTAGGTTATTTATGTTGATGTTATATGCACGAGTAGAACACAAGTGAGTTGTGGGCGATATAAGTCATACTTCCTACCAGCATGTCATACTTTGGTTCGGCGGCATTGTTGGACGAGACGACCCGAACCAACATTACACGTACGCTTACGCGAGACCGGTTCCCCCGACGTGCTTTGCACATAGGTGGCTTGCGGGCGACTGTCTCTCCAACTTTAGTTGAACCAAGTGTGGCTACGCCCGGTCCTTGCGAAGGTTAAAACGGAGTCTATTTGACAAACTATCGTTGTGGTTTTGATGCGTAGGTGAGATTGGTTCTTGCTTAAGCCCATAGCAGCCACGTAAAACTTGCAACAACAAAGTAGAGGACGTCTAACTTGTTTTTGCAGGGCATGTTGTGATGTGATATGGTCAAGGCATGATGCTGAATTTTATTGTATGAGATGATCATGTTTTGTAACCGAGTTATCGGCAACTGGCAGGAGCCATATGGTTGTCACTTTATTGTATGCAATGCAATCGCGATGTAATGCTTTACTTTATTACTAAACGGTAGTGATAGTCGTGGAAGCATAAGATTGGCGAGACGACAACAATGCTACGATGGAGATCAAGGTGTCGCGCCGGTGACGATGGTGACCATGACGGTGCTTCGGAGATGGAGATCACAAGCACAAAATGATGATGGCCATATCATATCACTTATATTGATTGCATGTGATGTTTATCTTTTTATGCATCTTATCTTGCTTTGATTGACGGTAGCATTATAAGATGATCTCTCACTAAATTATCAAGAAGTGTTCTCCTTGAGTATGCACCGTTGCCAAAGTTCGTCGTGCCCAGACACCACGTGATGATCGGGTGTGATAAGCTCTACGTCCATCTACAACGGGTGCAAGACAGTTTTGCACACGCAGAATACTCAGGTTAAACTTGACGAGCCTAGCATATGTAGATATGGCCTCGGAACACGGAGACCGAAAGGTCGAGCGTGAATCATATAGTAGATATGATCAACATAACGATGTTCACCATTGAAAACTACTCCATCTCACGTGATGATCGGTTATGGTTTAGTTGATTTGGATCACGTGATCACTTAGAGGATTAGAGGGATGTCTATCTAAGTGGGAGTTCTTAAGTAATTTGATTAATTGAACTTAAACTTATCATGAACTTAGTACCTGATAGTATCTTGCTTGTTTATGTTGATTGTAGATAGATGGCTCGTGCTGTTGTTCCGTTGAATTTTAATGCGTTCCTTGAGAAAGCAAAGTTGAAAGATGATGGTAGCAATTATACGGACTGGGTCCGTAACTTGAGGATTATCCTCATTGCTGCTCAGAAGAATTACGTCCTGGAAGCACCGCTAGGTGCCAGGCCTGCTGCTGGAGCAACACCAGATGTTATGAACGTCTGGCAGAGCAAAGCTGATGACTACTCGATAGTTCAGTGTGCCATGCTTTACGGCTTAGAATCGGGACTTCAACAACGTTTTGAACGTCATGGAGCATATGAGATGTTCCAGGAGTTGAAGTTAATATTTCAAGCAAATGCCCGGATTGAGAGATATGAAGTCTCCAATAAGTTCTATAGCTGCAAGATAGAGGAGAACAGTTCTGTCAGTGAGCATATACTCAAAATGTCTGGGTATAATAATCACTTGATTCAATTGGGAGTTAATCTTCCGAATGATTGCGTCATTGACAGAATTCTCCAATCACTGCCACCAAGCTACAAGAGCTTCGTGATGAACTATAATATGCAAGGGATGAACAAGACTATTCCCGAGCTCTTCGCAATGCTGAAAGCTGTGGAGGTAGAAATCAAGAAGGAGCATCAAGTGTTGATGGTTAACAAGACCACTAGTTTCAAGAAAAAGGGCAAAGGGAAGAATAAGGGGAACTTCAAGAAGAACAGCAAGCAAGTTGCTACTAAGGAGAAGAAACCCAAGTCTGGACCTAAGCCTGAAACTGAGTGCTTCTACTGCAAGCAGACTGGTCACTAGAAGCGGAACTGCCCCAAGTATTTGGCAGATAAGAAGGATGGCAAGGTGAACAAAGGTATATGTGATATACATGTTATTGATGTGTACCTTACTAGAGCTCGCAGTAGCACCTGGGTATTTGATACTGGTTCTGTTGCTAATATTTGCAACTCGAAACAGGGACTACGGAATAAGCGGGCACAGGCAAAGGACGAGGTGACGATGCGCGTGGGAAACTGTTCCAAAGTCGATGTGATCGCGGTCAGCACGCTACCTCTACATCTACCTTCGGGATTAATATTAGACCTAAATAATTGTTATTTGGTGCCAGCGTTGAGCATGAACATTATATCTGGATCTTGTTTAATGCGAGACGGTTATTCATTTAAATCAGAGAATAATGGTTGTTCTATTTATATGAGTAATATCTTTTATGGTCATGCACCCTTGAAGAGTGGTCTATTCTTATTGAATCTCGATAATAGTAATACACATATTCATAATGTTAAAGCCAAAAGATGCAGAGTTGATAATGAAAGTGCAACTTATTTGTGGCACTGTCGTTTAGGTCATATCGGTGTAAAGCGCATGAAGAAACTCCATACCGATGGACTTTTGGAACCACTTGATTATGAATCACTTGGTACTTGCGAACCGTGCCTCATGGGCAAGATGACTAAAACACCGTTCTCTGGTACTATGGAGAGAGCAACAGATTTGTTGGAAATCATACATACCGATGTATGTGGTCCGATGAATATTGAGGCTCGTGGCGGATATCGTTATTTTCTCACCTTCACAGATGATTTAAGCAGATATGGGTATATCTACTTAATGAAACATAAGTCTGAAACATTTGAAAAGTTCAAAGAATTTCAGAGTGAAGTTGAAAATCATCGTAACAAGAAAATAAAGTTTCTACGATCTGATCGTGGAGGAGAATATTTGAGTTACGAGTTTGGTGTACATTTGAAAATTTGTGGAATAGTTTCGCAACTCACGCCACCCGGAACACCACAGCGTAATGGTGTGTCCGAACGTCGTAATCGTACTTTACTAGATATGGTGCGATCTATGATGTCTCTTACTGATTTACCGCTATCGTTTTGGGGTTATGCTTTAGAGACGGCCGCATTCACGTTAAATAGGGCACCGTCAAAATCCGTTGAGACGACACCTTATGAACTATGGTTTGGCAAGAAACCAAAGTTGTCGTTTCTTAAAGTTTGGGGATGCGATGCTTATGTGAAAAGCTTCAACCTGATAAGCTCGAACCCAAATCGGAGAAATGTGTCTTCATAGGATACCCAAACGAGACTGTTGGGTACACCTTCTATCACAGATCCGAAGGCAAGACATTCGTTGCTAAGAATGGATCCTTTCTAGAGAAGGAGTTTCTCTCGAAAGAAGTGAGTGGGAGGAAAGTAGAACTTGACGAGGTAACTGTACCTGCTCCCTTACTGGAAAGTAGTACATCACAGAAAATTGTTTCAGTGACACCTACACCAGTTAGTGAGGAAGCTAATGATAATGATCATGAAACTTCAGATCAAGATACTACCGAACCTCGTAGATCAACCAGAGTAAGATCCGCACCAGAGTGGTACGGTAATCCTGTTCTGGAAGTCATGCTACTAGATCATGACGAACCTACGAACTATGAAGAAGCGATGGTGAGCCCAGATTCTGCAAAGTGGCTTGAAGCCATGAAATCTGAGATGGGATCCATGTATGAGAACAAAGTATGGACTTTGGTTGACTTGCCCGATGATCGGCAAGCAATTGAGAATAAATGGATCTTCAAGAAGAAGACTGACGCTGATGGTAATGTTACTGTCTACAAAGCTCGACTTGTCGCGAAAGGTTTTCGACAAGTTCAAGGGATTGACTACGATGAGACTTTCTCACCTGTAGCGATGCATAAGTCTGTCCGAATCATGTTAGCGATTGCCGCATTTTATGATTATGAAATTTGGCAGATGGATGTCAAAACTGCATTCCTGAATGGATTTCTGGAAGAAGAGTTGTATATGATGCAACCGGAAGGTTTTGTCGATCCAAAGGGAGCTAACAAAGTGTGCAAGCTCTAGCGATCCATTTATGGACTGGTGCAAGCCTCTCGGAGTTGGAATAAACGTTTTGATAGTGTGATCAAAGCATTTGGTTTTATACAGACTTTCGGAGAAGCCCGTATTTACAAGAAAGTGAGTGGGAGCTCTGTAGCATTTCTGATATTATATGTGGATGACATATTGCTGATTGGAAATGATATAGAATTTCTGGATAGCATAAAGGGATACTTGAATAAGAGTTTTTCAATGAAAGACCTCGGTGAAGCTGCTTACATATTAGGCATAAAAATCTATAGAGATAGATCAAGACGCTTAATTGGACTTTCGCAAAGCACATACCTTGACAAGATTTTGAAGAAGTTCAAAATGGATCAAGCAAAGAAAGGGTTCTTGCCTGTGTTACAAGGTGTGAAGTTGAGTCAGACTCAATGCCCAACCACTGCAGAAGATAGAGAGAAAATGAAAGATGTTCCCTATGCTTCAGCCATAGGCTCTATCATGTATGCAATGCTGTGTACCAGACCTGATGTGTGCCTTGCTATAAGTTTAGCAGGGAGGTACCAAAGTAATCCAGGAGTGGATCACTGGACAGCGGTCAAGAACATCCTGAAATACCTGAAAAGGACTAAGGATATGTTTCTCGTATATGGAGGTGACAAAGAGCTCACCGTAAAAGGTTACGTT